>NW_026776735.1:0-48430 GCF_030936135.1 Gavia stellata | reverse complement strand
TCGTACACAGCCTCTCCTGCTCAATCTGGCCAGAGCTCAACACCGACATTGCGAACGTCCAGCGATTGCTCCTACACTAAAGGTGCCAGCCCTGAAAGCTCTTGCTGGTCCTCATCTCCCACTGGTAACCTCTCAAACGAACCACAAACACTTGGGCTCTGAACTTGTTTAGCCTACTAAAACTTCCAACGTACACAGCCTCTCCTGCTCAATCTGGCCAGAGCTCAACACCGACATTGCGAACGTTCCAGCGATTGCTCCTACACTAAAGGTGCCAGCCCTGAAAGCTCTTGCTGGTCCTCATCTCCCACTGGTAACCTCTCAAACGAACCACAAACACTTGGGCTCTGAACTTGTTTAGCCTACTAAAACTTCCAACGTACACAGCCTCTCCTGCTCAATCTGGCCAGAGCTCAACACCGAAATTGCGAACGTCCAGGGATTGCTCCTACACTAAAGGTGCCAGCCCTGAAAGCTCTTGCTGGTCCTCATCTCCCACTGGTAACCTCTCAAACGAACCACAAACACTTGGGCTCTGAACTTGTTTAGCCTACTAAAACTTCCAACGTACACAGCCTCTCCTGCTCAATCTGGCCAGAGCTCAACACCGAAATTGCGAACGTCCAGCGATTGCTCCTACACTAAAGGTGCCAGCCCTGAAAGCTCTTGCTGGTCCTCATCTCCCACTGGTAACCTCTCAAACGAACCACAAACACTTGGGCTCTGAACTTGTTTAGCCTACTAAAACTTCCAACGTACACAGCCTCTCCTGCTCAATCTGGCCAGAGCTCAACACCGAAATTGCGAACATCCAGGGATTGCTCCTACACTAAAGGTGCCAGCCCTGAAAGCTCTTGCTGGTCCTCATCTCCCACTGGTAAACTCTCAAACAAACCACAAACACTTGGCCTCTGAACTTGTTTAGCCTACTAAAACTTCCAACGTACACAGCCTCTCCTGCTCAATCTGGCCAGAGCTCAACACCGAAATTGCGAACGTCCAGGGATTGCTCCTACACTAAAGGTGCCAGCCCTGAAAGCTCTTGCTGGTCCTCATCTCCCACTGGTAACCTCTCAAATGAACCACAAACACTTGGGCTCTGAACTTGTTTCGCCTACTAAAACTTCCAACGTACACAGCCTCTCCTGCTCAATCTGGCCAGACCTCAACACCGAAATTGCGAACGTCCAGGGATTGCTCCTACACTAAAGGTGCCAGCCCTGAAAGCTCTTGCTGGTCCTCATCTCCCACTGGTAACCTCTCAAACGAACCAGAAACACTGGGGCTCTGAACTTGTTTAGCCTACTAAAACTTCCAACGTACACAGCCTCTCCTGCTCAATCTGGCCAGAGCTCAACACCGAAATTGCGAACGTCCAGGGATTGCTCCTACACTAAAGGTGCCAGCCCTGAAAGCTCTTGCTGGTCCTCATCTCCCACTGGTAACCTCTCAAACGAACCACAAACACTTGGGCTCTGAACTTGTTTAGCCTACTAAAACTTCCAACGTACACAGCCTCTCCTGCTCAATCTGGCCAGAGCTCAACACCGAAATTGCGAACGTCCAGGGATTGCTCCTACACTAAAGGTGCCAGCCCTGAAAGCTCTTGCTGGTCCTCATCTCCCACTGGTAACCTCTCAAACGAACCACAAACACTTGGGCTCTGAACTTGTTTAGCCTACTAAAACTTCCAACGTACACAGCCTCTCCTGCTCAATCTGGCCAGAGCTCAACACCGACATTGCGAACGTCCAGCGATTGCTCCTACACTAAAGGTGCCAGCCCTGAAAGCTCTTGCTGGTCCTCATCTCCCACTGGTAAACTCTCAAACAAACCACAAACACTTGGGCTCTGAACTTGTTTCGCCTACTAAAACTTCCAACGTACACAGCCTCTCCTGCTCAATCTGGCCAGACCTCAACACCGAAATTGCGAACGTCCAGGGATTGCTCCTACACTAAAGGTGCCAGCCCTGAAAGCTCTTGCTGGTCCTCATCTCCCACTGGTAACCTCTCAAACGAACCACAAACACTGGGGCTCTGAACTTGTTTCGCCTACTAAAACTTCCAACGTACACAGCCTCTCCTGCTCAATCTGGCCAGAGCTCAACACCGACATTGCGAACGTCCAGCGATTGCTCCTACACTAAAGGTGCCAGCCCTGAAAGCTCTTGCTGGTCCTCATCTCCCACTGGTAACCTCTCAAACGAACCACAAACACTTGGCCTCTAAACTTGTTTAGCCTACTAAAACTTCCAACGTACACAGCCTCTCCTGCTCAATCTGGCCAGAGCTCAACACCGAAATTGCGAACGTCCAGCGATTGCTCCTACACTAAAGGTGCCAGCCCTGAAAGCTCTTGCTGGTCCTCATCTCCCACTGGTAACCTCTCAAACGAACCACAAACACTTGGGCTCTGAACTTGTTTAGCCTACTAAAACTTCCAACGTACACAGCCTCTCCTGCTCAATCTGGCCAGAGCTCAACACCGAAATTACGAACGTCCAGCGATTGCTCCTACACTAAAGGTGCCAGCCCTGAAAGCTCTTGCTGGTCCTCATCTCCCACTGGTAACCTCTCAAACGAACCACAAACACTTGGGCTCTGAACTTGTTTAGCCTACTAAAACTTCCAACGTACACAGCCTCTCCTGCTCAATCTGGCCAGAGCTCAACACCGGAATTGCGAACGTCCAGGGATTGCTCCTACACTAAAGGTGCCAGCCCTGAAAGCTCTTGCTGGTCCTCATCTCCCACTGGTAACCTCTCAAACGAACCACAAACACTTGGGCTCTGAACTTGTTTAGCCTACTAAAACTTCCAACGTACACAGCCTCTCCTGCTCAATCTGGCCAGAGCTCAACACCGAAATTGCGAACGTCCAGCGATTGCTCCTACACTAAAGGTGCCAGCCCTGAAAGCTCTTGCTGGTCCTCATCTCCCACTGGTAACCTCTCAAACGAACCACAAACACTTGGGCTCTGAACTTGTTTAGCCTACTAAAATTTCCAACGTACACAGCCTCTCCTGCTCAATCTGGCCAGAGCTCAACACCGAAATTGCGAACGTCCAGCGATTGCTCCTACACTAAAGGTGCCAGCCCTGAAAGCTCTTGCTGGTCCTCATCTCCCACTGGTAAACTCTCAAACAAACCACAAACACTTGGGCTCTGAACTTGTTTAGCCTACTAAAACTTCCAACGTACACAGCCTCTCCTGCTCAATCTGGCCAGAGCTCAACACCGAAATTGCGAACGTCCAGGGATTGCTCCTACACTAAAGGTGCCAGCCCTGAAAGCTCTTGCTGGTCCTCATCTCCCACTGGTAACCTCTCAAATGAACCACAAACACTTGGGCTCTGAACTTGTTTCGCCTACTAAAACTTCCAACGTACACAGCCTCTCCTGCTCAATCTGGCCAGACCTCAACACCGAAATTGCGAACGTCCAGGGATTGCTCCTACACTAAAGGTGCCAGCCCTGAAAGCTCTTGCTGGTCCTCATCTCCCACTGGTAACCTCTCAAACGAACCACAAACACTGGGGCTCTGAACTTGTTTAGCCTACTAAAACTTCCAACGTACACAGCCTCTCCTGCTCAATCTGGCCAGAGCTCAACACCGAAATTGCGAACGTCCAGGGATTGCTCCTACACTAAAGGTGCCAGCCCTGAAAGCTCTTGCTGGTCCTCATCTCCCACTGGTAACCTCTCAAACGAACCACAAACACTTGGGCTCTGAACTTTTTTAGCCTACTAAAACTTCCAACGTACACAGCCTCTCCTGCTCAATCTGGCCAGAGCTCAACACCGAAATTGCGAACGTCCAGCGATTGCTCCTACACTAAAGGTGCCAGCCCTGAAAGCTCTTGCTGGTCCTCATCTCCCACTGGTAACCTCTCAAACGAACCACAAACACTTGGGCTCTGAACTTGTTTAGCCTACTAAAACTTCCAACGTACACAGCCTCTCCTGCTCAATCTGGCCAGAGCTCAACACCGAAATTACGAACGTCCAGCGATTGCTCCTACACTAAAGGTGCCAGCCCTGAAAGCTCTTGCTGGTCCTCATCTCCCACTGGTAACCTCTCAAACGAACCACAAACACTTGGGCTCTCAACTTGTTTAGCCTACTAAAACTTCCAACGTACACAGCCTCTCCTGCTCAATCTGGCCAGAGCTCAACACCGACATTGCGAACGTCCAGCGATTGCTCCTACACGAAAGGTGCCAGCCCTGAAAGCTCTTGCTGGTCCTCATCTCCCACTGGTAACCTCTCAAACGAACCACAAACACTTGGGCTCTGAACTTGTTTAGCCTACTAAAACTTCCAACGTACACAGCCTCTCCTGCTCAATCTGGCCAGAGCTCAACACCGACATTGCGAACGTCCAGCGATTGCTCCTACACTAAAGGTGCCAGCCCTGAAAGCTCTTGCTGGTCCTCATCTCCCACTGGTAACCTCTCAAACGAACCACAAACACTTGGGCTCTGAACTTGTTTAGCCTACTAAAACTTCCAACGTACACAGCCTCTCCTGCTCAATCTGGCCAGAGCTCAACACCGATATTGCGAACGTCCAGGGATTGCTCCTACACTAAAGGTGCCAGCCCTGAAAGCTCTTGCTGGTCCTCATCTCCCACTGGTAACCTCTCAAACGAACCACAAACACTTGGGCTCTGAACTTGTTTAGCCTACTAAAACTTCCAACGTACACAGCCTCTCCTGCTCAATCTGGCCAGAGCTCAACACCAACATTGAGAACGTCCAGGGATTGCTCCTACACTAAAGGTGCCAGCCCTGAAAGCTCTTGCTGGTCCTCATCTCCCACTGGTAACCTCTCAAACGAACCACAAACACTTGGGCTCTCAACTTGTTTAGCCTACTAAAACTTCCAACGTACACAGCCTCTCCTGCTCAATCTGGCCAAAATTCACCAATGAAATTACGAACGTCCAGGGATTGCTCCTACACTAAAGGTGCCAGCCCTGAAAGCTCTTGCTGGTCCTCATCTCCCACTGGTAAACTCTCAAACGAACCACAAACACTTGGGCTCTGAACTTGTTTCGCCTACTAAAACTTCCAACGTACACAGCCTCTCCTGCTCAATCTGGCCAGAGCTCAACACCGACATTGCGAACGTCCAGGGATTGCTCCTACACTAAAGGTGCCAGCCCTGAAAGCTCTTGCTGGTCCTCATCTCCCACTGGTAACCTCTCAAACGAACCACAAACACTTGGGCTCTGAACTTGTTTAGCCTACTAAAACTTCCAACGTACACAGCCTCTCCTGCTCAATCTGGCCAGAGCTCAACACCGATATTGCGAACGTCCAGGGATTGCTCCTACACTAAAGGTGCCAGCCCTGAAAGCTCTTGCTGGTCCTCATCTCCCACTGGTAACCTCTCAAACGAACCACAAACACTTGGGCTCTGAACTTGTTTAGCCTACTAAAACTTCCAACGTACACAGCCTCTCCTGCTCAATCTGGCCAAAATTCACCAATGAAATTACGAACGTCCAGGGATTGCTCCTACACTAAAGGTGCCAGCCCTGAAAGCTCTTGCTGGTCCTCATCTCCCACTGGTAACCTCTCAAACGAACCACAAACACTTGGGCTCTCAACTTGTTTAGCCTACTAAAACTTCCAACGTACACAGCCTCTCCTGCTCAATCTGGCCAGAGCTCAACACCGACATTGCGAACGTCCAGGGATTGCTCCTACACTAAAGGTGCCAGCCCTGAAAGCTCTTGCTGGTCCTCATCTCCCACTGGTAACCTCTCAAACGAACCACAAACACTTGGGCTCTCAACTTGTTTAGCCTACTAAAACTTCCAACGTACACAGCCTCTCCTGCTCAATCTGGCCAGAGCTCAACACCGACATTGCGAACGTCCAGGGATTGCTCCTACACTAAAGGTGCCAGCCCTGAAAGCTCTTGCTGGTCCTCATCTCCCACTGGTAACCTCTCAAACGAACCACAAACACTTGGGCTCTGAACTTGTTTAGCCTACTAAAACTTCCAACGTACACAGCCTCTCCTGCTCAATCTGGCCAGAGCTCAACACCGACATTGCGAACGTCCAGGGATTGCTCCTACACTAAAGGTGCCAGCCCTGAAAGCTCTTGCTGGTCCTCATCTCCCACTGGTAACCTCTCAAACGAACCACAAACACTTGGGCTCTCAACTTGTTTAGCCTACTAAAACTTCCAACGTACACAGCCTCTCCTGCTCAATCTGGCCAGAGCTCAACACCGACATTGCGAACGTCCAGCGATTGCTCCTACACTAAAGGTGCCAGCCCTGAAAGCTCTTGCTGGTCCTCATCTCCCACTGGTAACCTCTCAAACGAACCACAAACACTTGGGCTCTGAACTTGTTTAGCCTACTAAAACTTCCAACGTACACAGCCTCTCCTGCTCAATCTGGCCAGAGCTCAACACCGATATTGCGAACGTCCAGGGATTGCTCCTACACTAAAGGTGCCAGCCCTGAAAGCTCTTGCTGGTCCTCATCTCCCACTGGTAACCTCTCAAACGAACCACAAACACTTGGGCTCTGAACTTGTTTAGCCTACTAAAACTTCCAACGTACACAGCCTCTCCTGCTCAATCTGGCCAGAGCTCAACACCGAAATTGCGAACGTCCAGGGATTGCTCCTACACTAAAGGTGCCAGCCCTGAAAGCTCTTGCTGGTCCTCATCTCCCACTGGTAACCTCTCAAACGAACCACAAACACTTGGGCTCTGAACTTGTTTAGCCTACTAAAACTTCCAACGTACACAGCCTCTCCTGCTCAATCTGGCCAAAATTCACCAATGAAATTACGAACGTCCAGGGATTGCTCCTACACTAAAGGTGCCAGCCCTGAAAGCTCTTGCTGGTCCTCATCTCCCACTGGTAACCTCTCAAACGAACCACAAACACTTGGGCTCTGAACTTGTTTCGCCTACTAAAACTTCCAACGTACACAGCCTCTCCTGCTCAATCTGGCCAGAGCTCAACACCGACATTGCGAACGTCCAGGGATTGCTCCTACACTAAAGGTGCCAGCCCTGAAAGCTCTTGCTGGTCCTCATCTCCCACTGGTAACCTCTCAAACGAACCACAAACACTTGGGCTCTGAACTTGTTTTACTAAAACTTCCAACGTACACAGCCTCTCCCTGCTCAATCTGGCCAGAGCTCAACACAACATTGAGAACGTCCAGGGATTGCTCCTACACTAAGGTGCCAGCCCTGAAAGCTCTTGCTGGTCCTCATCTCCCACTGGTAACCTCTCAAACGAACCACAAAACACTTGGGCTCTCAACTTGTTTAGCCTACTAAAACTTCCAACGTACACAGCCTCTCCTGCTCAATCTGGCCAAATTCACCAATGAAATTACGAACGTCCAGGGATTGCTCCTACACTAAAGGTGCCAGCCCTGAAAGCTCTTGCTGGTCCTCATCTCCCACTGGTAACCTCTCAAACGAACCACAAACACTTGGGCTCTCAACTTGTTTAGCCTACTAAAACTTCCAACGTACACAGCCTCTCCTGCTCAATCTGGCCAGAGCTCAACACCTGAAATTGCGAACGTCCAGGGATTGCTCCTACACTAAAGGTGCCAGCCCTGAAAGCTCTTGCTGGTCCTCATCTCCCACTGGTAACCTCTCAAACGAACCACAAACACTTGGGCTCTCAACTTGTTTAGCCTACTAAAACTTCCAACGTACACAGCCTCTCCTGCTCAATCTGGCCAGAGCTCAACACCGACATTGCGAACGTCCAGGGATTGCTCCTACACTAAAGGTGCCAGCCCTGAAAGCTCTTGCTGGTCCTCATCTCCCACTGGTAACCTCTCAAACGAACCACAAACACTTGGGCTCTGAACTTGTTTAGCCTACTAAAACTTCCAACGTACACAGCCTCTCCTGCTCAATCTGGCCAGAGCTCAACACCGACATTGCGAACGTCCAGGGATTGCTCCTACACTAAAGGTGCCAGCCCTGAAAGCTCTTGCTGGTCCTCATCTCCCACTGGTAACCTCTCAAACGAACCACAAACACTTGGGCTCTCAACTTGTTTAGCCTACTAAAACTTCCAACGTACACAGCCTCTCCTGCTCAATCTGGCCAGAGCTTCAACACCGACATTGCGAACGTCCAGCGATTGCTCCTACACTAAAGGTGCCAGCCCTGAAAGCTCTTGCTGGTCCTCATCTCCCACTGGTAACCTCTCAAACGAACCACAAACACTTGGGCTCTGAACTTGTTTAGCCTACTAAAACTTCCAACGTACACAGCCTCTCCTGCTCAATCTGGCCAGAGCTCAACACCGATATTGCGAACGTCCAGGGATTGCTCCTACACTAAAGGTGCCAGCCCTGAAAGCTCTTGCTGGTCCTCATCTCCCACTGGTAACCTCTCAAACGAACCACAAACACTTGGGCTCTGAACTTGTTTAGCCTACTAAAACTTCCAACGTACACAGCCTCTCCTGCTCAATCTGGCCAGAGCTCAACACCGAAATTGCGAACGTCCAGGGATTGCTCCTACACTAAAGGTGCCAGCCCTGAAAGCTCTTGCTGGTCCTCATCTCCCACTGGTAACCTCTCAAACGAACCACAAACACTTGGGCTCTGAACTTGTTTAGCCTACTAAAACTTCCAACGTACACAGCCTCTCCTGCTCAATCTGGCCAAAATTCACCAATGAAATTACGAACGTCCAGGGATTGCTCCTACACTAAAGGTGCCAGCCCTGAAAGCTCTTGCTGGTCCTCATCTCCCACTGGTAACCTCTCAAACGAACCACAAACACTTGGGCTCTGAACTTGTTTCGCCTACTAAAA
This sequence comes from Gavia stellata, assembly GCF_030936135.1. Lineage (NCBI taxonomy): Eukaryota > Metazoa > Chordata > Aves > Gaviiformes > Gaviidae > Gavia > Gavia stellata. Next base: position 39,602 of record NW_026776735.1, on the reverse strand, counting down.
CTTCCAACGTACACAGCCTCTCCTGCTCAATCTGGCCAGAGCTCAACACCGACATTGCGAACGTCCAGGGATTGCTCCTACACTAAAGGTGCCAGCCCTGAAAGCTCTTGCTGGTCCTCATCTCCCACTGGTAACCTCTCAAACGAACCACAAACACTTGGGCTCTGAACTTGTTTAGCCTACTAAAACTTCCAACGTACACAGCCTCTCCTGCTCAATCTGGCCAGAGCTCAACACCGATATTGCGAACGTCCAGGGATTGCTCCTACACTAAAGGTGCCAGCCCTGAAAGCTCTTGCTGGTCCTCATCTCCCACTGGTAACCTCTCAAACGAACCACAAACACTTGGGCTCTGAACTTGTTTAGCCTACTAAAACTTCCAACGTACACAGCCTCTCCTGCTCAATCTGGCCAGACCTCAACACCGACATTGCGAACGTCCAGGGATTGCTCCTACACTAAAGGTGCCAGCCCTGAAAGCTCTTGCTGGTCCTCATCTCCCACTGGTAACCTCTCAAACGAACCACAAACACTTGGGCTCTGAACTTGTTTAGCCTACTAAAACTTCCAACGTACACAGCCTCTCCTGCTCAATCTGGCCAGAGCTCAACACCGACATTGCGAACGTCCAGGGATTGCTCCTACACTAAAGGTGCCAGCCCTGAAAGCTCTTGCTGGTCCTCATCTCCCACTGGTAACCTCTCAAACGAACCACAAACACTTGGGCTCTCAACTTGTTTAGCCTACTAAAACTTCCAACGTACACAGCCTCTCCTGCTCAATCTGGCAGAGCTCAACACCGAAATTACGAACGTCCAGCGATTGCTCCTACACTAAAGGTGCCAGCCCTGAAAGCTCTTGCTGGTCCTCATCTCCCACTGGTAACCTCTCAAACGAACCACAAACACTTGGGCTCTCAACTTGTTTAGCCTACTAAAACTTCCAACGTACACAGCCTCTCCTGCTCAATCTGGCCAGAGCTCAACACCGACATTGCGAACGTCCAGCGATTGCTCCTACACGAAAGGTGCCAGCCCTGAAAGCTCTTGCTGGTCCTCATCTCCCACTGGTAACCTCTCAAACGAACCACAAACACTTGGGCTCTGAACTTGTTTAGCCTACTAAAACTTCCAACGTACACAGCCTCTCCTGCTCAATCTGGCCAGAGCTCAACACCGACATTGCGAACGTCCAGCGATTGCTCCTACACTAAAGGTGCCAGCCCTGAAAGCTCTTGCTGGTCCTCATCTCCCACTGGTAACCTCTCAAACGAACCACAAACACTTGGGCTCTGAACTTGTTTAGCCTACTAAAACTTCCAACGTACACAGCCTCTCCTGCTCAATCTGGCCAGAGCTCAACACCGATATTGCGAACGTCCAGGGATTGCTCCTACACTAAAGGTGCCAGCCCTGAAAGCTCTTGCTGGTCCTCATCTCCCACTGGTAACCTCTCAAACGAACCACAAACACTTGGGCTCTGAACTTGTTTAGCCTACTAAAACTTCCAACGTACACAGCCTCTCCTGCTCAATCTGGCCAGAGCTCAACACCAACATTGAGAACGTCCAGGGATTGCTCCTACACTAAAGGTGCCAGCCCTGAAAGCTCTTGCTGGTCCTCATCTCCCACTGGTAACCTCTCAAACGAACCACAAACACTTGGGCTCTCAACTTGTTTAGCCTACTAAAACTTCCAACGTACACAGCCCTCTCCTGCTCAATCTGGCCAAAATTCACCAATGAAATTACGAACGTCCCAGGGATTGCTCCTACACTAAAGGTGCCAGCCCTGAAAGCTCTTGCTGGTCCTCATCTCCCACTGGTAACCTCTCAAACGAACCACAAACACTTGGGCTCTGAACTTGTTTCGCCTACTAAAACTTCAACGTACACAGCCTCTCCTGCTCAATCTGGCCAGAGCTCAACACCGACATTGCGAACGTCCAGGGATTGCTCCTACACTAAAGGTGCCAGCCCTGAAAGCTCTTGCTGGTCCTCATCTCCCACTGGTAACCTCTCAAACGAACCACAAACACTTGGGCTCTGAACTTGTTTAGCCTACTAAAACTTCCAACGTACACAGCCTCTCCTGCTCAATCTGGCCAGAGCTCAACACCGATATTGCGAACGTCCAGGGATTGCTCCTACACTAAAGGTGCCAGCCCTGAAAGCTCTTGCTGGTCCTCATCTCCCACTGGTAACCTCTCAAACGAACCACAAACACTTGGGCTCTGAACTTGTTTAGCCTACTAAAACTTCCAACGTACACAGCCTCTCCTGCTCAATCTGGCCAAAATTCACCAATGAAATTACGAACGTCCAGGGATTGCTCCTACACTAAAGGTGCCAGCCCTGAAAGCTCTGTCCCTCATCTCCCACTGGTAACCTCTCAAACGAACCACAAACACTTGGGCTCTCAACTTGTTTAGCCTACTAAAACTTCCAACGTACACAGCCTCTCCTGCTCAATCTGGCCAGAGCTCAACACCGACATTGCGAACGTCCAGGGATTGCTCCTACACTAAAGGTGCCAGCCCTGAAAGCTCTTGCTGGTCTCTCATCTCCCACTGGTAACCTCTCAAACGAACCACAAACACTTGGGCTCTGAACTTGTTTAGCCTACTAAAACTTCCAACGTACACAGCCTCTCCTGCTCAATCTGGCCAGAGCTCAACACCGACATTGCGAACGTCCAGGGATTGCTCCTACACTAAAGGTGCCAGCCCTGAAAGCTCTTGCTGGTCCTCATCTCCCACTGGTAACCTCTCAAACGAACCACAAACACTTGGGCTCTGAACTTGTTTAAGCCTACTAAAACTTCCAACGTACACAGCCTCTCCTGCTCAATCTGGCCAGAGCTCAACACCGATATTGCGAACGTCCAGGGATTGCTCCTACACTAAAGGTGCCAGCCCTGAAAGCTCTTGCTGGGTCCTCATCTCCCACTGGTAACCTCTCAAACGAACCACAAACACTTGGGCTCTGAACTTGTTTAGCCTACTAAAACTTCCAACGTACACAGCCTCTCCTGCTCAATCTGGCCAGAGCTCAACACCGAAATTGCGAACGTCCAGGGATTGCTCCTACACTAAAGGTGCCAGCCCTGAAAGCTCTTGCTGGTCCTCATCTCCCACTGGTAACCTCTCAAACGAACCACAAACACTTGGGCTCTGAACTTGTTTAGCCTACTAAAACTTCCAACGTACACAGCCTCTCCTGCTCAATCTGGCCAGAGCTTCACACAATGAAATTGCGAACGTCCAGGATTGCTCCTACACTAAAGGTGCCAGCCCTGAAAGCTCTTGCTGGTCCTCATCTCCCACTGGTAACCTCTCAAACGAACCACAAACACTTGGGCTCTGAACTTGTTTCGCCTACTAAAACTTCCAACGTACACAGCCTCTCCTGCTCAATCTGGCCAGAGCTCAACACCGACATTGCGAACGTCCAGGGATTGCTCCTACACTAAAGGTGCCAGCCCTGAAAGCTCTTGCTGGTCCTCATCTCCCACTGGTAACCTCTCAAACGAACCACAAACACTTGGGCTCTGAACTTGTTTAGCCTACTAAAACTTCCAACGTACACAGCCTCTCCTGCTCAATCTGGCCAGAGCTCAACACCGATATTGCGAACGTCCAGGGATTGCTCCTACACTAAAGGTGCCAGCCCTGAAAGCTCTTGCTGGTCCTCATCTCCCACTGGTAACCTCTCAAACGAACCACAAACACTTGGGCTCTGAACTTGTTTAGCCTACTAAAACTTCCAACGTACACAGCCTCTCCTGCTCAATCTGGCCAGACCTCAACACCGACATTGCGAACGTCCAGGGATTGCTCCTACACTAAAGGTGCCAGCCCTGAAAGCTCTTGCTGGTCCTCATCTCCCACTGGTAACCTCTCAAACGAACCACAAACACTTGGGCTCTGAACTTGTTTAGCCTACTAAAACTTCCAACGTACACAGCCTCTCCTGCTCAATCTGGCCAGAGCTCAACACCGACATTGCGAACGTCCAGGGATTGCTCCTACACTAAAGGTGCCAGCCCTGAAAGCTCTTGCTGGTCCCTCATCTCCCACTGGTAACCTCTCAAACGAACCACAAACACTTGGGCTCTCAACTTGTTTAGCCTACTAAAACTTCCAACGTACACAGCCTCTCCTGCTCAATCTGGCCAGAGCTCAACACCGACATTGCGAACGTCCAGGGATTGCTCCTACACTAAAGGTGCCAGCCCTGAAAGCTCTTGCTGTCCTCATCTCCCACTGGTAACCTCTCAAACGAACCACAAACACTTGGGCTCTGAACTTGTTTAGCCTACTAAAACTTCCAACGTACACAGCCTCTCCTGCTCAATCTGGCCAGAGCTCAATACCGAAATTGCGAACGTCCAGGGATTGCTCCTACACTAAAGGTGCAGCCCTGAAAGCTCTTGCTGGTCCTCATCTCCCACTGGTAACCTCTCAAACGAACCACAAACACTTGGGCTCTCAACTTGTTTAGCCTACTAAAACTTCCAACGTACACAGCCTCTCCTGCTCAATCTGGCCAGAGCTCAACACCGAAATTGCGAACGTCCAGCGGATTGCTCCTACACTAAAGGTGCCAGCCCTGAAAGCTCTTGCTGGTCCTCATCTCCCACTGGTAACCTCTCAAACGAACCACAAACACTTGGGCTCTGAACTTGTTTAGCCTACTAAAACTTCCAACGTACACAGCCTCTCCTGCTCAATCTGGCCAAAATTCACCAACGAAATTGCGAACGTCCAGGGATTGCTCCTACACTAAAGGTGCCAGCCCTGAAAGCTCTTGCTGGTCCCTCATCTCCCACTGGTAACCTCTCAAACGAACCACAAACACTTGGGCTCTGAACTTGTTTAGCCTACTAAAACTTCCAACGTACACAGCCTCTCCTGCTCAATCTGGCCAGAGCTCAACACCAACATTGCGAACGTCCAGGGATTGCTACTACACTAAAGGTGCCAGCCCTGAAAGCTCTTGCTGGTCCTCATCTCCCACTGGTAACCTCTCAAACGAACCACAAACACTTGGGCTCTGAACTTGTTTTAGCCTACTAAAACTTCCAACGTACACAGCCTCTCCTGCTCAATCTGGCCAGAGCTCAACACCGAAATTGCGAACGTCCAGGGATTGCTCCTACACTAAAGGTGCCAGCCCTGAAAGCTCTTGCTGGTCCTCATCTCCCACTGGTAACCTCTCAAACGAACCACAAACACTTGGGCTCTCAACTTGTTTAGCCTACTAAAACTTCCAACGTACACAGCCTCTCCTTTTCAATCTGGCCAGAGCTCAACACCGAAATTACGAACGTCCAGGGATTGCTCCTACACTAAAGGTGCCAGCCCTGAAAGCTCTTGCTGGTCCTCATCTCCCACTGGTAACCTCTCAAACGAACCACAAACACTTGGGCTCTGAACTTGTTTAGCCTACTAAAACTTCCAACGTACACAGCCTCTCCTGCTCAATCTGGCCAGAGCTCAACACCGACATTGCGAACGTCCAGCGATTGCTCCTACACTAAAGGTGCCAGCCCTGAAAGCTCTTGCTGGTCCTCATCTCCCACTGGTAACCTCTCAAACGAACCACAAACACTTGGGCTCTCAACTTGTTTAGCCTACTAAACTTCCAACGTACACAGCCTCTCCTGCTCAATCTGGCCAGAGCTCAACACCGATATTGCGAACGTCCAGCGATTGCTCCTACACTAAAGGTGCCAGCCCTGAAAGCTCTTGCTGGTCCTCATCTCCCACTGGTAACCTCTCAAATGAACCACAAACACTTGGGCTTCTGAACTTGTTTCGCCTACTAAAACTTCCAACGTACACAGCCTCTCCTGCTCAATCTGGCCAAACTTCACCACGAAATTGCGAACGTCCAGGGATTGCTCCTACACTAAAGGTGCCAGCCCTGAAAGCTCTTGCTGGTCCTCATCTCCCACTGGTAACCTCTCAAACGAACCACAAACACTGGGGCTCTGAACTTGTTTAGCCTACTAAAACTTCCAACGTACACAAGCCTCTCCTGCTCAATCTGGCCAGAGCTCAACACCGAAATTGCGAACGTCCAGCGATTGCTCCTACACTAAAGGTGCCAGCCCTGAAAGCTCTTGCTGGTCCTCATCTCCCACTGGTAACCTCTCAAACGAACCACAAACACTTGGGCTCTGAACTTGTTTAGCCTACTAAAACTTCCAACGTACACAGCCTCTCCTGCTCAATCTGGCCAGAGCTCAACACCGACATTGCGAACGTCCAGCGATTGCTCCTACACTAAAGGTGCCAGCCCTGAAAGCTCTTGCTGGTCCTCATCTCCCACTGGTAACCTCTCAAACGAACCACAAACACTTGGGCTCTGAACTTGTTTAGCCTACTAAAACTTCCAACGTACACAGCCTCTCCTGCTCAATCTGGCCAGAGCTCAACACCGAAATTACGAACGTCCAGCGATTGCTCCTACACTAAAGGTGCCAGCCCTGAAAGCTCTTGCTGGTCCTCATCTCCCACTGGTAACCTCTTCAAACGAACCACAAACACTTGGGCTCTGAACTTGTTTAGCCTACTAAAACTTCCAACGTACACAGCCTCTCCTGCTCAATCTGGCCAGAGCTCAACACCGACATTGCGAACGTCCAGCGATTGCTCCTACACTAAAGGTGCCAGCCTTGAAAGCTCTTGCTGGTCCTCATCTCCCACTGGTAACCTCTCAAACGAACCACAAACACTTGGGCTCTGAACTTGTTCTAGCCTACTAAAACTTCCAACGTACACAGCCTCTCCTGCTCAATCTGGCCAGAGCTCAACACCGACATTGCGAACGTCCAGGGATTGCTCCTACACTAAAGGTGCCAGCCCTGAAAGCTCTTGCTGGTCCTCATCTCCCACTGGTAACCTCTCAAACGAACCACAAACACTTGGGCTCTGAACTTGTTTCGCCTACTAAAACTTCCAACGTACACAGCCTCTCCTGCTCAATCTGGCCAGAGCTCAACACCGACATTGCGAACGTCCAGCGATTGCTCCTACACTAAAGGTGCCAGCCCTGAAAGCTCTTGCTGGTCCTCATCTCCCACTGGTAACCTCTCAAACGAACCACAAACACTTGGGCTCTGAACTTGTTTAGCCTACTAAAACTTCCAACGTACACAGCCTCTCCTGCTCAATCTGGCCAGAGCTCAACACCGATATTGCGAACGTCCAGGGATTGCTCCTACACTAAAGGTGCCAGCCCTGAAAGCTCTTGCTGGTCCTCATCTCCCACTGGTAACCTCTCAAACGAACCACAAACACTTGGGCTCTGAACTTGTTTAGCCTACTAAAACTTCCAACGTACACAGCCTCTCCTGCTCAATCTGGCCAGAGCTCAACACCGAAATTGCGAACGTCCAGGGATTGCTCCTACACTAAAGGTGCCAGCCCTGAAAGCTCTTGCTGGTCCCTCATCTCCCCACTGGTAACCTCTCAAACGAACCACAAACACTTGGGCTCTGAACTTGTTTAGCCTACTAAAACTTCCAACGTACACAGCCTCTCCTGCTCAATCTGGCCAAAATTCACCAATGAAATTACGAACGTCCAGGATTGCTCCTACACTAAAGGTGCCAGCCCTGAAGCTCTTGCTGGTCCTCATCTCCCACTGGTAACCTCTCAAACGAACCACAAACACTTGGGCTCTGAACTTGTTTAGCCTACTAAAACTTCCAACGTACACAGCCTCTCCTGCTCAATCTGGCCAGAGCTCAACACGACATTGCGAACGTCCAGGGATTGCTCCTACACTAAAGGTGCCAGCCCTGAAAGCTCTTGCTGGTCCTCATCTCCCACTGGTAACCTCTCAAACGAACCACAAACACTTGGGCTCTCAACTTGTTTAGCCTACTAAAACTTCCAACGTACACAGCCTCTCCTGCTCAATCTGGCCAGAGCTCAACACCGATATTGCGAACGTCCAGGGATTGCTCCTACACTAAAGGTGCCAGCCCTGAAAGCTCTTGCTGGTCCTCATCTCCCACTGGTAACCTCTCAAACGAACCACAAACACTTGGGCTCTGAACTTGTTTAGCCTACTAAAACTTCCAACGTACACAGCCTCTCCTGCTCAATCTGGCCAAAATCACCAATGAATTGACGAACGTCCAGGGATTGCTCCTACACTAAAGGTGCCAGCCCTGAAAGCTCTTGCTGGTCCTCATCTCCCACTGGTAACCTCTCAAACGAACCACAAACACTTGGGCTCTGAACTTGTTTAGCCTACTAAAACTTCCAACGTACACAGCCTCTCCTGCTCAATCTGGCCAGAGCTCAACACCGAAATTGCGAACGTCCAGCGATTGCTCCTACACTAAAGGTGCCAGCCCTGAAAGCTCTTGCTGGTCCTCATCTCCCACTGGTAACCTCTCAAACGAACCACAAACACTTGGGCTCTCAACTTGTTTAGCCTACTAAAACTTCCAACGTACACAGCCTCTCCTGCTCAATCTGGCCAGAGCTCAACACCGATATTGCGAACGTCCAGGGATTGCTCCTACACTAAAGGTGCCAGCCCTGAAAGCTCTTGCTGGTCCTCATCTCCCACTGGTAACCTCTCAACGAACCACAAACACTTGGGCTCTGAACTTGTTTAGCCTACTAAAACTTCCAACGTACACAGCCTCTCCTGCTCAATCTGGCCAGAGCTCAACACCGAAATTGCGAACGTCCAGCGATTGCTCCTACACTAAAGGTGCCAGCCCTGAAAGCTCTTGCTGGTCCTCATCTCCCACTGGTAACCTCTCAAACGAACCACAAAACACTTGGGCTCTCAACTTGTTTAGCCTACTAAAACTTCCAACGTACACAGCCTCTCCTGCTCAATCTGGCCAGAGCTCAACAACGAAATTGCGAACGTCCAGCGATTGCTCCTACACTAAAGGTGCCAGCCCTGAAAGCTCTTGCTGGTCCTCATCTCCCACTGGTAACCTCTCAAACGAACCACAAACACTTGGGCTCTGAACTTGTTTAGCCTACTAAAACTTCCAACGTACACAGCCTCTCCTGCTCAATCTGGCCAGAGCTCAACACCGATATTGCGAACGTCCAGGGATTGCTCCTACACTAAAGGTGCCAGCCCTGAAAGCTCTTGCTGGTCCTCATCTCCCACTGGTAACCTCTCAAACGAACCACAAACACTTGGGCTCTGAACTTGTTTCGCCTACTAAAACTTCCAACGTACACAGCCTCTCCTGCTCAATCTGGCCAGAGCTCAACACCGACATTGCGAACGTCCAGCGATTGCTCCTACACTAAAGGTGCCAGCCCTGAAAGCTCTTGCTGGTCCTCATCTCCCACTGGTAACCTCTCAAACGAACCACAAACACTTGGGCTCCTGAACTTGTTTAGCCTACTAAAACTTCCAACGTACACAGCCTCTCCTGCTCAATCTGGCCAAAATTCACCAACGAAATTACGAACGTCCAGGGATTGCTCCTACACTAAAGGTGCCAGTCCTGAAAGCTCTTGCTGGTCCTCATCTCCCACTGGTAACCTCTCAAACGAACCACAAACACTTGGGCTCTGAACTTGTTTAGCCTACTAAAACTTCCAACGTACACAGCCTCTCCTGCTCAATCTGGCCAGAGCTCAACACCAATATTGAGAACGTCCAGGGATTGCTCCTACACTAAAGGTGCCAGCCCTGAAAGCTCTTGCTGGTCCTCATCTCCCACTGGTAACCTCTCAAACGAACCACAAACACTTGGGCTCTGAACTTGTTTCGCCTACTAAAACTTCCAACGTACACAGCCTCTCCTGCTCAATCTGGCCAGAGCTCAACACCGACATTGCGAACGTCCAGCGATTGCTCCTACACTAAAGGTGCCAGCCCTGAAAGCTCTTGCTGGTCCTCATCTCCCACTGGTAACCTCTCAAACGAACCACAAACACTTGGGCTCTGAACTTGTTTAGCCTACTAAAACTTCCAACGTACACAGCCTCTCCTGCTCAATCTGGCCAAAATTCACCAACGAAATTGCGAACGTCCAGGGATTGCCTCCTACACTAAAGGTGCCAGCCCTGAAAGCTCTTGCTGGTCCTCATCTCCCCACTGGTAACCTCTCAAAAGAACCACAAACACTTGGCCTCTGAACTTGTTTAGCCTACTAAAACTTCCAACGTACACAGCCTCTCCTGCTCAATCTGGCCAGAGCTCAACACCGACATTGCGAACGTCCAGCGATTGCTCCTACACTAAAGGTGCCAGCCCTGAAAGCTCTTGCTGGTCCTCATCTCCCACTGGTAACCTCTCAAACGAACCACAAACACTTGGGCTCTCAACTTGTTTAGCCTACTAAAACTTCCAACGTACACAGCCTCTCCTGCTCAATCTGGCCAGAGCTCAACACCGAAATTGCGAACGTCCAGGGATTGCTCCTACACTAAAGGTGCCAGCCCTGAAAGCTCTTGCTGGTCCTCATCTCCCACTGGTAACCTCTCAAACGAACCACAAACACTTGGGCTCTGAACTTGTTTCGCCTACTAAAACTTCCAACGTACACAGCCTCTCCTGCTCAATCTGGCCAGAGCTCAACACCGAAATTGCGAACGTCCAGCGATTGCTCCTACACTAAAGGTGCCAGCCCTGAAAGCTCTTGCTGGTCCTCATCTCCCACTGGTAACCTCTCAAACGAACCACAAACACTTGGGCTCTCAACTTGTTTAGCCTACTAAAACTTCCAACGTACACAGCCTCTCCTGCTCAATCTGGCCAGAGCTCAACACCGAAATTGCGAACGTCCAGCGATTGCTCCTACACTAAAGGTGCCAGCCCTGAAAGCTCTTGCTGGTCCTCATCTCGGACTGGTAACCTCTCAAACGAACCACAAACACTTGGGCTCTGAACTTGTTTAGCCTACTAAAACTTCCAACGTACACAGCCTCTCCTGCTCAATCTGGCCAGAGCTCAACACCGACATTGCGAACGTCCAGGGATTGCTCCTACACTAAAGGTGCCAGCCCTGAAAGCTCTTGCTGGTCCTCATCTCCCACTGGTAACCTCTCAAATGAACCACAAACACTTGGGCTCTGAACTTGTTTAGCCTACTAAAACTTCCAACGTACACAGCCTCTCCGGCTCAATCTGGCCAGAGCTCAACACCGACATTGCGAACGTCCAGGGATTGCTCCTACACTAAAGGTGCCAGCCCTGAAAGCTCTTGCTGGTCCTCATCTCCCACTGGTAACCTCTCAAACGAACCACAAACACTTGGCTCTGAACTTGTTTCGCCTACTAAAACTTCCAACGTACACAGCCTCTCCTGCTCAATCTGGCCAGAGCTCAACACCGACATTGCGAACGTCCAGGGATTGCTCCTACACTAAAGGTGCCAGCCCTGAAAGCTCTTGCTGGTCCTCATCTCCCACTGGTAACCTCTCAAACGAACCACAAACACTTGGGCTCTGAACTTGTTTAGCCTACTAAAACTTCCAACGTACACAGCCTCTCCTGCTCAATCTGGCCAGAGCTCAACACCGATATTGCGAACGTCCAGCGATTGCTCCTACACTAAAGGTGCCAGCCCTGAAAGCTCTTGCTGGTCCTCATCTCCCACTGGTAACCTCTCAAACGAACCACAAACACTTGGGCTCTGAACTTGTTTCGCCTACTAAAACTTCCAACGTACACAGCCTCTCCTGCTCAATCTGGCCAGAGCTCAACACCGAAAATTGCGAACGTCCAGCGATTGCTCCTACACTAAAGGTGCCAGCCCTGAAAGCTCTTGCTGGTCCTCATCTCCCACTGGTAACCTCTCAAACGAACCACAAACACTTGGGGCTCTGAACTTGTTTAGCCTACTAAAACTTCCAACGTACACAGCCTCTCCTGCTCAATCTGGCCAGAGCTCAACACCGACATTGCGAACGTCCAGCGATTGCTCCTACACTAAAGGTGCCAGCCCTGAAAGCTCTTGCTGGTCCTCATCTCCCACTGGTAACCTCTCAAACGAACCACAAACACTTGGGCTCTGAACTTGTTTAGCCTACTAAAACTTCCAACGTACACAGCCTCTCCTGCTCAATCCGGCCAGAGCTCAACACCGAAATTGCGAACGTCCAGGGATTGCTCCTACACTAAAGGTGCCAGCCCTGAAAGCTCTTGCTGGTCCTCATCTCCCACTGGTAACCTCTCAAACGAACCACAAACACTTGGGCTCTGAACTTGTTTAGCCTACTAAAACTTCCAACGTACACAGCCTCTCCTGCTCAATCTGGCCAGAGCTCAACACCGACATTGCGAACGTCCAGGGATTGCTCCTACACTAAAGGTGCCAGCCCTGAAAGCTCTTGCTGGTCCTCATCTCCCACTGGTAACCTCTCAAACGAACCACAAACACTTGGGCTCTGAACTTGTTTCGCCTACTAAAACTTCCAACGTACACAGCCTCTCCTGCTCAATCTGGCCAGAGCTCAACACCGACATTGCGAACGTCCAGGGATTGCTCCTACACTAAAGGTGCCAGCCCTGAAAGCTCTTGCTGGTCCTCATCTCCCACTGGTAACCTCTCAAACGAACCACAAACACTTGGGCTCTGAACTTTTTTAGCCTACTAAAACTTCCAACGTACACAGCCTCTCCTGCTCAATCTGGCCAGAGCTCAACACCGAAATTGCGAACGTCCAGCGATTGCTCCTACACTAAAGGTGCCAGCCCTGAAAGCTCTTGCTGGTCCTCATCTCCCACTGGTAACCTCCCAAACGAACCACAAACACTTGGGCTCTGAACTTGTTTAGCCTACTAAAACTTCCAACGTACACAGCCTCTCCTGCTCAATCTGGCCAAAATTCACCAATGAAATTACGAACGTCCAGGGATTGCTCCTACACTAAAGGTGCCAGCCCTGAAAGCTCTTGCTGGTCCTCATCTCCCACTGGTAACCTCTCAAACGAACCACAAACACTTGGGCTCTGAACTTGTTTAGCCTACTAAAACTTCCAACGTACACAGCCTCTCCTGCTCAATCTGGCCAAAATCCAAAACCGACATTGCGAACGTCCAGCGATTGCTCCTACACTAAAGGTGCCAGCCCTGAAAGCTCTTGCTGGTCCTCATCTCCCACTGGTAACCTCTCAAACGAACCACAAACACTTGGGCTCTCAACTTGTTTAGCCTACTAAAACTTCCAACGTACACAGCCTCTCCTGCTCAATCTGGCCAAAATTCACCAAAGAAATTGCGAACGTCCAGGGATTGCTCCTACACTAAAGGTGCCAGCCCTGAAAGCTCTTGCTGGTCCTCATCTCCCACTGGTAACCTCTCAAACGAACCACAAACACTTGGCCTCTGAACTTGTTTAGCCTACTAAAACTTCCAACGTACACAGCCTCTCCTGCTCAATCTGGCCAGAGCTCAACACCGACATTGCGAACGTCCAGCGATTGCTCCTACACTAAAGGTGCCAGCCCTGAAAGCTCTTGCTGGTCCTCATCTCCCACTGGTAACCTCTCAAACGAACCACAAACACTTGGGCTCTGAACTTGTTTCGCCTACTAAAACTTCCAACGTACACAACCTCTCCTGCTCAATCTGGCCAGAGCTCAACACCGAAATTGCGAACGTCCAGGATTGCTCCTACACTAAAGGTGCCAGCCCTGAAAGCTCTTGCTGGTCCTCATCTCCCACTGGTACCTCTCAAACGAACCACAAACACTTGGGCTTTGAACTTGTTTAGCCTACTAAAACTTCCAACGTACACAGCCTCTCCTGCTCAATCTGGCCAGAGCTCAACACCGAAATTGCGAACGTCCAGGGATTGCTCCTACACTAAAGGTGCCAGCCCTGAAAGCTCTTGCTGGTCCTCATCTCCCACTGGTAACCTCTCAAACGAACCACAAACACTTGGGCTCTGAACTTGTTTAGCCTACTAAAACTTCCAACGTACACAGCCTCTCCTGCTCAATCTGGCCAGAGCTCAACACCGAAATTGCGAACGTCCAGGATTGCTCCTACACTAAAGGTGCCAGCCCTGAAAGCTCTTGCTGGTCCTCATCTCCCACTGGTAACCTCTCAAATGAACCACAAACACTTGGGCTCTGAACTTGTTTAGCCTACTAAAACTTCCAACGTACACAGCCTCTCCGGCTCAATCTGGCCAGAGCTCAACACCGACATTGCGAACGTCCAGGGATTGCTCCTACACTAAAGGTGCCAGCCCTGAAAGCTCTTGCTGGTCCTCATCTCCCACTGGTAACCTCTCAAACGAACCACAAACACTTGGGCTCTGAACTTGTTTCGCCTACTAAAACTTCCAACGTACACAGCCTCTCCTGCTCAATCTGGCCAGAGCTCAACACCGAAATTGCGAACGTCCAGCGATTGCTCCTACACTAAAGGTGCCAGCCCTGAAAGCTCTTGCTGGTCCTCATCTCCCACTGGTAATTCTCAAACGAACCACAAACACTTGGGCTCTGAACTTGTTTAGCCTACTAAAACTTCCAACGTACACAGCCTCTCCTGCTCAATCTGGCCAGAGCTCAACACCGACATTGCGAACGTCCAGGGATTGCTCCTACACTAAAGGTGCCAGCCCTGAAAGCTCTTGCTGGTCCTCATCTCCCACTGGTAACCTCTCAAACGAACCACAAACACTTGGGCTCTGAACTTGTTTCGCCTACTAAAACTTCCAACGTACACAGCCTCTCCTGCTCAATCTGGCCAGAGCTCAACACCGACATTGCGAACGTCCAGCGATTGCTCCTACACTAAAGGTGCCAGCCCTGAAAGCTCTTGCTGGTCCTCATCTCCCACTGGTAACCTCTCAAACGAACCACAAACACTTGGGCTCTGAACTTGTTTCGCCTACTAAAACTTCCAACGTACACAGCCTCTCCTGCTCAATCTGGCCAGAGCTCAACACCGACATTGCGAACGTCCAGCGATTGCTCCTACACTAAAGGTGCCAGCCCTGAAAGCTCTTGCTGGTCCTCATCTCCCACTGGTAACCTCTCAAACGAACCACAAACACTTGGGCTCTCAACTTGTTTAGCCTACTAAAACTTCCAACGTACACAGCCTCTCCTGCTCAATCTGGCCAGAGCTCAACACCGAAATTGCGAACGTCCAGCGATTGCTCCTACACTAAAGGTGCCAGCCCTGAAAGCTCTTGCTGGTCCTCATCTCCCACTGGTAACCTCTCAAACGAACCACAAACACTTGGGCTCTGAACTTGTTTAGCCTACTAAAACTTCCAACGTACACAGCCTCTCCTGCTCAATCTGGCCAGAGCTCAACACCGACATTGCGAACGTCCAGGGATTGCTCCTACACTAAAGGTGCCAGCCCTGAAAGCTCTTGCTGGTCCTCATCTCCCACTGGTAACCTCTCAAACGAACCACAAACACTTGGGCTCTGAACTTGTTTAGCCTACTAAAACTTCCAACGTACACAGCCTCTCCTGCTCAATCTGGCCAGAGCTCAACACCGACATTGCGAACGTCCAGCGATTGCTCCTACACTAAAGGTGCCAGCCCTGAAAGCTCTTGCTGGTCCTCATCTCCCACTGGTAACCTCTCAAACGAACCACAAACACTTGGCCTCTGAACTTGTTTCGCCTACTAAAACTTCCAACGTACACAGCCTCTCCTGCTCAATCTGGCCAGAGCTCAACACCGAGATTGCGAACGTCCAGGGATTGCTCCTACACTAAAGGTGCCAGCCCTGAAAGCTCTTGCTGGTCCTCATCTCCCACTGGTAACCTCTCAAACGAACCACAAACACTTGGGCTCTGAACTTGTTTCGCCTACTAAAACTTCCAACGTACACAGCCTCTCCTGCTCAATCTGGCCAGAGCTCAACACCGAAATTGCGAACGTCCAGGGATTGCTCCTACACTAAAGGTGCCAGCCCTGAAAGCTCTTGCTGGTCCTCATCTCCCACTGGTAACCTCTCAAACGAACCACAAACACTTGGGCTCTGAACTTGTTTAGCCTACTAAAACTTCCAACGTACACAGCCTCTCCTGCTCAATCTGGCCAGAGCTCAACACCGACATTGCGAACGTCCAGCGATTGCTCCTACACTAAAGGTGCCAGCCCTGAAAGCTCTTGCTGGTCCTCATCTCCCACTGGTAACCTCTCAAACGAACCACAAACACTTGGGCTCTGAACTTGTTTAGCCTACTAAAACTTCCAACGTACACAGCCTCTCCTGCTCAATCTGGCCAGAGCTCAACACCGATATTGCGAACGTCCAGCGATTGCTCCTACACTAAAGGTGCCAGCCCTGAAAGCTCTTGCTGGTCCTCATCTCCCACTGGTAACCTCTCAAACGAACCACAAACACTTGGGCTCTGAACTTGTTTCGCCTACTAAAACTTCCAACGTACACAGCCTCTCCTGCTCAATCTGGCCAGAGCTCAACACCGAAATTGCGAACGTCCAGCGATTGCTCCTACACTAAAGGTGCCAGCCCTGAAAGCTCTTGCTGGTCCTCATCTCCCACTGGTAACCTCTCAAACGAACCACAAACACTTGGGCTCTGAACTTGTTTCGCCTACTAAAACTTCCAACGTACACAGCCTCTCCTGCTCAATCTGGCCAGAGCTCAACACCGAAATTGCGAACGTCCAGCGATTGCTCCTACACTAAAGGTGCCAGCCCTGAAAGCTCTTGCTGGTCCTCATCTCCCACTGGTAACCTCTCAAACGAACCACAAACACTTGGGCTCTCAACTTGTTTAGCCTACTAAAACTTCCAACGTACACAGCCTCTCCTGCTCAATCTGGCCAGAGCTCAACACCGACATTGCGAACGTCCAGCGATTGCTCCTACACTAAAGGTGCCAGCCCTGAAAGCTCTTGCTGGTCCTCATCTCCCACTGGTAACCTCTCAAACGAACCACAAACACTTGGGCTCTGAACTTGTTTAGCCTACTAAAACTTCCAACGTACACAGCCTCTCCTGCTCAATCTGGCCAGAGCTCAACACCGAAATTGCGAACGTCCAGGGATTGCTCCTACACTAAAGGTGCCAGCCCTGAAAGCTCTTGCTGGTCCTCATCTCCCACTGGTAACCTCTCAAACGAACCACAAACACTTGGGCTCTGAACTTGTTTCGCCTACTAAAACTTCCAACGTACACAGCCTCTCCTGCTCAATCTGGCCAGAGCTCAACACCGAAATTGCGAACGTCCAGGGATTGCTCCTACACCAAAGGTGCCAGCCCTGAAAGCTCTTGCTGGTCCTCATCTCCCACTGGTAACCTCTCAAACGAACCACAAACACTTGGGCTCTGAACTTGTTTCGCCTACTAAAACTTCCAACGTACACAGCCTCTCCTGCTCAATCTGGCCAGAGCTCAACACCGACATTGCGAACGTCCAGGGATTGCTCCTACACTAAAGGTGCCAGCCCTGAAAGCTCTTGCTGGTCCTCATCTCCCACTGGTAACCTCTCAAACGAACCACAAACACTTGGGCTCTGAACTTGTTTAGCCTACTAAAACTTCCAACGTACACAGCCTCTCCTGCTCAATCTGCCCAGAGCTCAACACCGAAATTGCGAACGTCCAGCGATTGCTCCTACACTAAAGGTGCCAGCCCTGAAAGCTCTTGCTGGTCCTCATCTCCCACTGGTAACCTCCCAAACGAACCACAAACACTTGGGCTCTGAACTTGTTTAGCCTACTAAAACTTCCAACGTACACAGCCTCTCCTGCTCAATCTGGCCAAAATTCACCAATGAAATTACGAATGTCCAGGGATTGCTCCTACACTAAAGGTGCCAGCCCTGAAAGCTCTTGCTGGTCCTCATCTCCCACTGGTAACCTCTCAAACGAACCACAAACACTTGGGCTCTGAACTTGTTTAGCCTACTAAAACTTCCAACGTACACAGCCTCTCCTGCTCAATCTGGCCAAAATCCAAAACCGACATTGCGAACGTCCAGGGATTGCTCCTACACTAAAGGTGCCAGCCCTGAAAGCTCTTGCTGGTCCTCATCTCCCACTGGTAACCTCTCAAACGAACCACAAACACTTGGGCTCTGAACTTGTTTAGCCTACTAAAACTTCCAACGTACACAGCCTCTCCTGCTCAATCTGGCCAAAATTCACCAAAGAAATTGCGAACGTCCAGGGATTGCTCCTACACTAAAGGTGCCAGCCCTGAAAGCTCTTGCTGGTCCTCATCTCCCACTGGTAACCTCTCAAACGAACCACAAACACTTGGGCTCTGAACTTGTTTAGCCTACTAAAACTTCCAACGTACACAGCCTCTCCTGCTCAATCTGGCCAGAGCTCAACACCGACATTGCGAACATCCAGCGATTGCTCCTACACTAAAGGTGCCAGCCCTGAAAGCTCTTGCTGGTCCTCATCTCCCACTGGTAACCTCTCAAACGAACCACAAACACTTGGGCTCTCAACTTGTTTAGCCTACTAAAACTTCCAACGTACACAGCCTCTCCTGCTCAATCTGGCCAGAGCTCAACACCGAAATTGCGAACGTCCAGCGATTGCTCCTACACTAAAGGTGCCAGCCCTGAAAGCTCTTGCTGGTCCTCATCTCCCACTGGTAACCTCTCAAACGAACCACAAACACTTGGGCTCTGAACTTGTTTAGCCTACTAAAACTTCCAACGTACACAGCCTCTCCTGCTCAATCTGGCCAGAGCTCAACACCGAAATTGCGAACGTCCAGGGATTGCTCCTACACTAAAGGTGCCAGCCCTGAAAGCTCTTGCTGGTCCTCATCTCCCACTGGTAACCTCTCAAACGAACCACAAACACTTGGGCTCTGAACTTGTTTAGCCTACTAAAACTTCCAACGTACACAGCCTCTCCTGCTCAATCTGGCCAGAGCTCAACACCGAAATTGCGAACGTCCAGCGATTGCTCCTACACTAAAGGTGCCAGCCCTGAAAGCTCTTGCTGGTCCTCATCTCCCACTGGTAACCTCCCAAACGAACCACAAACACTTGGGCTCTGAACTTGTTTAGCCTACTAAAACTTCCAACGTACACAGCCTCTCCTGCTCAATCTGGCCAAAATTCACCAATGAAATTACGAACGTCCAGGGATTGCTCCTACACTAAAGGTGCCAGCCCTGAAAGCTCTTGCTGGTCCTCATCTCCCACTGGTAACCTCTCAAACGAACCACAAACACTTGGGCTCTGAACTTGTTTAGCCTACTAAAACTTCCAACGTACACAGCCTCTCCTGCTCAATCTGGCCAAAATCCAAAACCGACATTGCGAACGTCCAGCGATTGCTCCTACACTAAAGGTGCCAGCCCTGAAAGCTCTTGCTGGTCCTCATCTCCCACTGGTAACCTCTCAAACGAACCACAAACACTTGGGCTCTCAACTTGTTTAGCCTACTAAAACTTCCAACGTACACAGCCTCTCCTGCTCAATCTGGCCAAAATTCACCAAAGAAATTGCGAACGTCCAGGGATTGCTCCTACACTAAAGGTGCCAGCCCTGAAAGCTCTTGCTGGTCCTCATCTCCCACTGGTAACCTCTCAAACGAACCACAAACACTTGGGCTCTGAACTTGTTTAGCCTACTAAAACTTCCAACGTACACAGCCTCTCCTGCTCAATCTGGCCAGAGCTCAACACCGACATTGCGAACATCCAGCGATTGCTCCTACACTAAAGGTGCCAGCCCTGAAAGCTCTTGCTGGTCCTCATCTCCCACTGGTAACCTCTCAAACGAACCACAAACACTTGGGCTCTCAACTTGTTTAGCCTACTAAAACTTCCAACGTACACAGCCTCTCCTGCTCAATCTGGCCAGAGCTCAACACCGAAATTGCGAACGTCCAGCGATTGCTCCTACACTAAAGGTGCCAGCCCTGAAAGCTCTTGCTGGTCCTCATCTCCCACTGGTAACCTCTCAAACGAACCACAAACACTTGGGCTCTGAACTTGTTTAGCCTACTAAAACTTCCAACGTACACAGCCTCTCCTGCTCAATCTGCCCAGAGCTCAACACTGACATTGCGAACGTCCAGCGATTGCTCCTACACTAAAGGTGCCAGCCCTGAAAGCTCTTGCTGGTCCTCATCTCCCACTGGTAACCTCTCAAACGAACCACAAACACTTGGGCTCTGAACTTGTTTCGCCTACTAAAACTTCCAACGTACACAACCTCTCCTGCTCAATCTGGCCAGAGCTCAACACCGAAATTGCGAACGTCCAGGGATTGCTCCTACACTAAAGGTGCCAGCCCTGAAAGCTCTTGCTGGTCCTCATCTCCCACTGGTACCTCTCAAACGAACCACAAACACTTGGGCTTTGAACTTGTTTAGCCTACTAAAACTTCCAACGTACACAGCCTCTCCTGCTCAATCTGGCCAGAGCTCAACACCGAAATTGCGAACGTCCAGGGATTGCTCCTACACTAAAGGTGCCAGCCCTGAAAGCTCTTGCTGGTCCTCATCTCCCACTGGTAACCTCTCAAACGAACCACAAACACTTGGGCTCTGAACTTGTTTAGCCTACTAAAACTTCCAACGTACACAGCCTCTCCTGCTCAATCTGGCCAGAGCTCAACACCGAAATTGCGAACGTCCAGGGATTGCTCCTACACTAAAGGTGCCAGCCCTGAAAGCTCTTGCTGGTCCTCATCTCCCACTGGTAACCTCTCAAATGAACCACAAACACTTGGGCTCTGAACTTGTTTAGCCTACTAAAACTTCCAACGTACACAGCCTCTCCGGCTCAATCTGGCCAGAGCTCAACACCGACATTGCGAACGTCCAGGGATTGCTCCTACACTAAAGGTGCCAGCCCTGAAAGCTCTTGCTGGTCCTCATCTCCCACTGGTAACCTCTCAAACGAACCACAAACACTTGGGCTCTGAACTTGTTTAGCCTACTAAAACTTCCAACGTACACAGCCTCTCCTGCTCAATCTGGCCAGAGCTCAACACCGACATTGCGAACGTCCAGCGATTGCTCCTACACTAAAGGTGCCAGCCCTGAAAGCTCTTGCTGGTCCTCATCTCCCACTGGTAACCTCTCAAACGAACCACAAACACTTGGGCTCTGAACTTGTTTAGCCTACTAAAACTTCCAACGTACACAGCCTCTCCTGCTCAATCTGGCCAGAGCTCAACACCGACATTGCGAACGTCCAGCGATTGCTCCTACACTAAAGGTGCCAGCCCTGAAAGCTCTTGCTGGTCCTCATCTCCCACTGGTAACCTCCCAAACGAACCACAAACACTTGGGCTCTGAACTTGTTTAGCCTACTAAAACTTCCAACGTACACAGCCTCTCCTGCTCAATCTGGCCAAAATTCACCAATGAAATTACGAACGTCCAGGGATTGCTCCTACACTAAAGGTGCCAGCCCTGAAAGCTCTTGCTGGTCCTCATCTCCCACTGGTAACCTCTCAAACGAACCACAAACACTTGGGCTCTGAACTTGTTTAGCCTACTAAAACTTCCAACGTACACAGCCTCTCCTGCTCAATCTGGCCAAAATCCAAAACCGACATTGCGAACGTCCAGCGATTGCTCCTACACTAAAGGTGCCAGCCCTGAAAGCTCTTGCTGGTCCTCATCTCCCACTGGTAACCTCTCAAACGAACCACAAACACTTGGGCTCTGAACTTGTTTAGCCTACTAAAACTTCCAACGTACACAGCCTCTCCTGCTCAATCTGGCCAAAATTCACCAAAGAAATTGCGAACGTCCAGGGATTGCTCCTACACTAAAGGTGCCAGCCCTGAAAGCTCTTGCTGGTCCTCATCTCCCACTGGTAACCTCTCAAACGAACCACAAACACTTGGGCTCTGAACTTGTTTAGCCTACTAAAACTTCCAACGTACACAGCCTCTCCTGCTCAATCTGGCCAGAGCTCAACACCGACATTGCGAACATCCAGCGATTGCTCCTACACTAAAGGTGCCAGCCCTGAAAGCTCTTGCTGGTCCTCATCTCCCACTGGTAACCTCTCAAACGAACCACAAACACTTGGGCTCTCAACTTGTTTAGCCTACTAAAACTTCCAACGTACACAGCCTCTCCTGCTCAATCTGGCCAGAGCTCAACACCGAAATTGCGAACGTCCAGCGATTGCTCCTACACTAAAGGTGCCAGCCCTGAAAGCTCTTGCTGGTCCTCATCTCCCACTGGTAACCTCTCAAACGAACCACAAACACTTGGGCTCTGAACTTGTTTAGCCTACTAAAACTTCCAACGTACACAGCCTCTCCTGCTCAATCTGCCCAGAGCTCAACACTGACATTGCGAACGTCCAGCGATTGCTCCTACACTAAAGGTGCCAGCCCTGAAAGCTCTTGCTGGTCCTCATCTCCCACTGGTAACCTCTCAAACGAACCACAAACACTTGGGCTCTGAACTTGTTTCGCCTACTAAAACTTCCAACGTACACAACCTCTCCTGCTCAATCTGGCCAGAGCTCAACACCGAAATTGCGAACGTCCAGGGATTGCTCCTACACTAAAGGTGCCAGCCCTGAAAGCTCTTGCTGGTCCTCATCTCCCACTGGTACCTCTCAAACGAACCACAAACACTTGGGCTTTGAACTTGTTTAGCCTACTAAAACTTCCAACGTACACAGCCTCTCCTGCTCAATCTGGCCAGAGCTCAACACCGAAATTGCGAACGTCCAGGGATTGCTCCTACACTAAAGGTGCCAGCCCTGAAAGCTCTTGCTGGTCCTCATCTCCCACTGGTAACCTCTCAAACGAACCACAAACACTTGGGCTCTGAACTTGTTTAGCCTACTAAAACTTCCAACGTACACAGCCTCTCCTGCTCAATCTGGCCAAAATTCACCAACGAAATTGCGAACGTCCAGGGATTGCTCCTACACTAAAGGTGCCAGCCCTGAAAGCTCTTGCTGGTCCTCATCTCCCACTGGTAACCTCTCAAACGAACCACAAACACTTGGGCTCTGAACTTGTTTAGCCTGCTAAAACTTCCAACGTACACAGCCTCTCCTGCTCAATCTGGCCAGAGCTCAACACCGACATTGCGAACGTCCAGCGATTGCTCCTACACTAAAGGTGCCAGCCCTGAAAGCTCTTGCTGGTCCTCATCTCCCACTGGTAACCTCTCAAACGAACCACAAACACTTGGGCTCTGAACTTGTTTAGCCTACTAAAACTTCCAACGTACACAGCCTCTCCTGCTCAATCTGGCCAGAGCTCAACACCGAAATTGCGAACGTCCAGCGATTGCTCCTACACTAAAGGTGCCAGCCCTGAAAGCTCTTGCTGGTCCTCATCTCCCACTGGTAACCTCTCAAACGAACCACAAACACTTGGGCTCTGAACTTGTTTAGCCTACTAAAACTTCCAACGTACACAGCCTCTCCTGCTCAATCTGCCCAGAGCTCAACACCGAAATTGCGAACGTCCAGCGATTGCTCCTACACTAAAGGTGCCAGCCCTGAAAGCTCTTGCTGGTCCTCATCTCCCACTGGTAACCTCTCAAACGAACCACAAACACTTGGGCTCTGAACTTGTTTCGCCTACTAAAACTTCCAACGTACACAGCCTCTCCTGCTCAATCTGGCCAGAGCTCAACACCGAAATTGCGAACGTCCAGCGATTGCTCCTACACTAAAGGTGCCAGCCCTGAAAGCTCTTGCTGGTCCTCATCTCCCACTGGTAACCTCTCAAACGAACCACAAACACTTGGCCTCTGAACTTGTTTAGCCTACTAAAACTTCCAACGTACACAGCCTCTCCTGCTCAATCTGGCCAGAGCTCAACACCGAAATTGCGAACGTCCAGGGATTGCTCCTACACTAAAGGTGCCAGCCCTGAAAGCTCTTGCTGGTCCTCATCTCCCACTGGTAACCTCTCAAATGAACCACAAACACTTGGGCTCTCAACTTGTTTAGCCTACTAAAACTTCCAACGTACACAGCCTCTCCGGCTCAATCTGGCCAGAGCTCAACACCGAAATTGCGAACGTCCAGGGATTGCTCCTACACTAAAGGTGCCAGCCCTGAAAGCTCTTGCTGGTCCTCATCTCCCACTGGTAACCTCTCAAACGAACCACAAACACTTGGGCTCTGAACTTGTTTAGCCTACTAAAACTTCCAACGTACACAGCCTCTCCTGCTCAATCTGGCCAGAGCTCAACACCGACATTGCGAACGTCCAGCGATTGCTCCTACACTAAAGGTGCCAGCCCTGAAAGCTCTTGCTGGTCCTCATCTCCCACTGGTAACCTCTCAAACGAACCACAAACACTTGGGCTCTGAACTTGTTTCGCCTACTAAAACTTCCAACGTACACAGCCTCTCCTGCTCAATCTGGCCAGAGCTCAACACCGACATTGCGAACGTCCAGGGATTGCTCCTACACTAAAGGTGCCAGCCCTGAAAGCTCTTGCTGGTCCTCATCTCCCACTGGTAACCTCTCAAACGAACCACAAACACTTGGGCTCTGAACTTGTTTAGCCTACTAAAACTTCCAACGTACACAGCCTCTCCTGCTCAATCTGCCCAGAGCTCAACACCGAAATTGCGAACGTCCAGCGATTGCTCCTACACTAAAGGTGCCAGCCCTGAAAGCTCTTGCTGGTCCTCATCTCCCACTGGTAACCTCCCAAACGAACCACAAACACTTGGGCTCTGAACTTGTTTAGCCTACTAAAACTTCCAACGTACACAGCCTCTCCTCCTCAATCTGGCCAAAATTCACCAATGAAATTACGAACGTCCAGGGATTGCTCCTACACTAAAGGTGCCAGCCCTGAAAGCTCTTGCTGGTCCTCATCTCCCACTGGTAACCTCTCAAACGAACCACAAACACTTGGGCTCTGAACTTGTTTCGCCTACTAAAACTTCCAACGTACACAGCCTCTCCTGCTCAATCTGGCCAAAATTCACCAATGAAATTACGAACGTCCAGGGATTGCTCCTACACTAAAGGTGCCAGCCCTGAAAGCTCTTGCTGGTCCTCATCTCCCACTGGTAACCTCTCAAACGAACCACAAACACTTGGGCTCTCAACTTGTTTAGCCTACTAAAACTTCCAACGTACACAGCCTCTCCTGCTCAATCTGGCCAGAGCTCAACACCGACATTGCGAACGTCCAGGGATTGCTCCTACACTAAAGGTGCCAGCCCTGAAAGCTCTTGCTGGTCCTCATCTCCCACTGGTAACCTCTCAAACGAACCACAAACACTTGGCCTCTGAACTTGTTTAGCCTACTAAAACTTCCAACGTACACAGCCTCTCCTGCTCAATCTGGCCAGAGCTCAACACCGATATTGCGAACGTCCAGGGATTGCTCCTACACTAAAGGTGCCAGCCCTGAAAGCTCTTGCTGGTCCTCATCTCCCACTGGTAACCTCTCAAACGAACCACAAACACTTGGGCTCTGAACTTGTTTAGCCTACTAAAACTTCCAACGTACACAGCCTCTCCTGCTCAACCTGGCCAGAGCTCAACACCGACATTGCGAACGTCCAGCGATTGCTCCTACACTAAAGGTGCCAGCCCTGAAAGCTCTTGCTGGTCCTCATCTCCCACTGGTAACCTCCCAAACGAACCACAAACACTTGGGCTCTGAACTTGTTTAGCCTACTAAAACTTCCAACGTACACAGCCTCTCCTGCTCAATCTGGCCAAAATTCACCAATGAAATTACGAACGTCCAGGGATTGCTCCTACACTAAAGGTGCCAGCCCTGAAAGCTCTTGCTGGTCCTCATCTCCCACTGGTAACCTCTCAAACGAACCACAAACACTTGGGCTCTCAACTTGTTTAGCCTACTAAAACTTCCAACGTACACAGCCTCTCCTGCTCAATCTGGCCAGAGCTCAACACCGTAATTGCGAACGTCCAGCGATTGCTCCTACACTAAAGGTGCCAGCCCTGAAAGCTCTTGCTGGTCCTCATCTCCCACTGGTAACCTCCCAAACGAACCACAAACACTTGGGCTCTGAACTTGTTTAGCCTACTAAAACTTCCAACGTACACAGCCTCTCCTGCTCAATCTGGCCAAAATTCACCAATGAAATTACGAACGTCCAGGGATTGCTCCTACACTAAAGGTGCCAGCCCTGAAAGCTCTTGCTGGTCCTCATCTCCCACTGGTAACCTCTCAAACGAACCACAAACACTTGGGCTCTGAACTTGTTTAGACACTCAAAGGTCCAGACGTATCATCGCTTCCTTTCCCTAATTCACGTCAGAGCTCAACACCGAAATTGCTAACGTCCAGCGATTGCTCCTACACTAATGGTGCCAGCCCTGAAAGCTCTTGCTGGTCCTCATCTCCCACTGGTAACCTCTCAAACGAACCACAAACACTTGGGCTCTGAACTTGTTTAGATACGCAAAGGTCCGGACGTATGATCACTTCCTCTCGCTAATTGACGTCAGAGCGCAACACCGAAATTGCAAACGTCTAGCAATTGCTCCTACACTAAAGGTGCCAGCCCTGAAAGCTCTTGCTGGTCCTCATCTCCCACTGGTGACCTCTAAAACGAACCTCAAGAACTTGGGCTCTGAACTTGTTTAGACACTCGAAGGTCCAGACGTATCATCGCTTCCTCTCACTAATTCACGTCAGAGCTCAACACTGAAATTGCCAACCTCGAGCAATTGCTCCTACACTGAAGGTGCCAGCCCTGAAAGCTCTTGCTGGTCCTCATCTCCCACTGGTAACCTCTAAAAAGAACCACAAACACTTGGCCTCTGAACTTGTTTAGGCTACTAAACCTTCCAACATACACTCCATCTCTTGCTCAGTCTGGCCAGAGCTCAACACCGAACTTGCGAACGTCCACCGATTGCTCCTACACTGAAGGTACCAGCCCTGAAAGCTCTTGCTGGTCCTCATCTACCACTGGTAACCTCTCAAACGAACCACAAACACTTGGGCTCTCAACTTGTATAGAGACTCCAAGGTCCAGACGCATCATCGCTTCCTCTCACTAATTCACGTCAGAGCTCAACACCGAAATTGCAAACATCCACGATTGCTCATACACTTAAGGTGCCAGCCCTGAAAGCTCTTGCTGGCCCTCACCTCCCACTGGTAACCTCTAAAACGAATGACAAACACTTGGGCTCTGAACTTGTTTAGGCTACTAAAATTTCCAACATACACTCCCTCCCCTGCTCAGTCTAGCCCGAGCTCAACACTGAACTTGCGAACATCCAGATATTTATCTTACACTTAAGGTGCCAGCCCTGAAACCTGATGCTGGTGCTCATCTCCCACTGGTAACCTCTCAAACGAACCTCAAGCATTTGGGATCTCAACTTGTTGAGACACTCAAAGGTCTAGACATGTCAACGCTTCCTCTCACTAATTCACGTCAGAGCTCAACACCGAAATTTCGAACGTCGAGCGATTGCTCCTACACTAAAGGCGCCGGCCCTGAAAGCTCTTGCTGGTCCTCATCTCCCACTCGTGACCTCCAAAACGAACCTCAAGAACTTGCGCTCTGAACTTGTTTAGATACGCCAAGGTCCAGACGTTTGATCACTTCGTCTCGCTAATTCACGTCAGAGCTCAACACCGAAATTGCGAACGTCCACCGATTGCTCCTACAATAAAGGTGCCAGCCCTGAAAGCTCTTGCTGGTCCTCATCTCCCACTGGTAACCTCTCAAACGAACCACAAACACTTGGGCTCTGCACTTGTTTAGATAAGCAAAGGTCCAGACGTATGATCACTTCATGTCGCTAATTCACGTCACAGTTCAACACTGAAATTGCCAACCTCGAGCAATTGCTCCTACACTGAAGGTGCCAGCCCTGAAAGCTCTTGCTGGTCCTCATCTCCCACTGGTAACCTCTCAAACGAACCGCTAACGCTTGGGCTCTGAACTTGTTTAGGCTTCTAAACCTTCCAACATACACTCCATCTCTTGCTCAGTCTGGCCAGAGCTCAACACCGAATTTGCGAACGTCCAGCGATTGCTCCTACACTAAAGGTGCCAGCCCTGAAAGCTCTTGCTGGTCCTCCTTTCCCACTGGTCCCCTCTAAAACGAACCACAAACACTTGGGCTCTGAATTTGTTTAGGCTACTAAAACTTCCAACATACACTCCGTCTCTTGCTCAGTCTGGCCAGAGCTCAACACCGAACTTGCGAACGTCCGCCGATTACTCCTACACTGAAGGTACCAGCCCTGAAAGCTCTTGCTGGTCCTCATCTCCCCACTGGTAACCTCTCAAACGAACCACAAACACTTGGGCTCTGAAACTTGTTTAGCCTACTAAAACTTCAACGTACACAGCCTCTCCTGCTCAACCTGGCCAGAGCTCACACCGACATTGCGAACGTCCAGCGATTGCTCCTACACTAAAGGTGCCAGCCCTGAAAGCTCTTGCTGGTCCTCATCTCCCACTGGTAACCTCCCAAACGAACCACAAACACTTGGGCTCTGAACTTGTTTAGCCTACTAAAACTTCCAACGTACACAGCCTCTCCTGCTCAATCTGGCCAAAATTCACCAATGAAATTACGAACGTCCAGGGATTGCTCCTACACTAAAGGTGCCAGCCCTGAAAGCTCTTGCTGGTCCTCATCTCCCACTGGTAACCTCTCAAACGAACCACAAACACTTGGGCTCTCAACTTGTTTAGCCTACTAAAACTTCCAACGTACACAGCCTCTCCTGCTCAATCTGGCCAGAGCTCAACACCGTAATTGCGAACGTCCAGCGATTGCTCCTACACTAAAGGTGCCAGCCTGAAAGCTCTTGCTGGTCCTCATCTCCCACTGGTAACCTCCCAAACGAACCACAAACACTTGGCTCTGAACTTGTTTAGCCTACTAAAACTTCCAACGTACACAGCCTCTCCTGCTCAATCTGGCCAAAATTCACCAATGAAATTACGAACGTCCAGGGATTGCTCCTACACTAAAGGTGCCAGCCCTGAAAGCTCTTGCTGGTCCTCATCTCCCACTGGTAACCTCTCAAACGAACCACAAACACTTGGGCTCTGAACTTGTTTAGACACTCAAAGGTCCAGACGTATCATCGCTTCCTTTCCCTAATTCACGTCAGAGCTCAACACCGAAATGCTAACGTCCAGCGATTGCTCCTACACTAATGGTGCCAAGCCCTGAAAGCTCTTGCTGGTCCTCATCTCCCACTGGTAACCTCTCAAACGAACCACAAACACTTGGGCTCTGAACTTGTTTAGATACGCAAAGGTCCGGACGTATGATCACTTCCTCTCGCTAATTGACGTCAGAGCGCAACACCGAAATTGCAAAACGTCTAGCAATTGCTCCTACACTAAAGGTGCCAGCCCTGAAAGCTCTTGCTGGTCCTCATCTCCCACTGGTGACCTCTAAAACGAACCTCAAGAACTTGGGCTCTGAACTTGTTTAGACACTCGAAGGTCCAGACGTATCATCGCTTCCTCTCACTAATTCACGTCAGAGCTCAACACTGAAATTGCCAACCTCGAGCAATTGCTCCTACACTGAAGGTGCCAGCCCTGAAAGCTCTTGCTGGTCCTCATCTCCCACTGGTAACCTCTAAAAAGAACCACAAACACTTGGCCTCTGAACTTGTTTAGGCTACTAAACCTTCCAACATACACTCCATCTCTTGCTCAGTCTGGCCAGAGCTCAACACCGAACTTGCGAACGTCCACCGATTGCTCCTACACTGAAGGTACCAGCCCTGAAAGCTCTTGCTGGTCCTCATCTACCACTGGTAACCTCTCAAACGAACCACAAACACTTGGGCTCTCAACTTGTATAGAGACTCCAAGGTCCAGACGCATCATCGCTTCCTCTCACTAATTCACGTCAGAGCTCAACACCGAAATTGCAAACATCCACGATTGCTCATACACTTAAGGTGCCAGCCCTGAAAGCTCTTGCTGGCCCTCACCTCCCACTGGTAACCTCTAAAACGAATGACAAACACTTGGGCTCTGAACTTGTTTAGGCTACTAAAATTTCCAACATACACTCCCTCCCCTGCTCAGTCTAGCCCGAGCTCAACACTGAAATTGCGAACATCCAGATATTTATCTTACACTTAAGGTGCCAGCCCTGAAACCTGATGCTGGTGCTCATCTCCCACTGGTAACCTCTCAAACGAACCTCAAGCATTTGGGATCTCAACTTGTTGAGACACTCAAAGGTCTAGACATGTCACGCTTCCTCTCACTAATTCACGTCAGAGCTCAACACCGAAATTTCGAACGTCGAGCGATTGCTCCTACACTAAAGGCGCCGGCCCTGAAAGCTCTTGCTGGTCCTCATCTCCCACTCGTGACCTCAAAACGAACCTCAAGAACTTGCGCTCTGAACTTGTTTAGATACGCCAAGGTCCAGACGTTTGATCACTTCGTCTCGCTAATTCACGTCAGAGCTCAACACCGAAATTGCGAACGTCCACCGATTGCTCCTACAATAAAGGTGCCAGCCCTGAAAGCTCTTGCTGGTCCTCATCTCCCACTGGTAACCTCTCAAACGAACCACAAACACTTGGGCTCTGCACTTGTTTAGATAAGCAAAGGTCCAGACGTATGATCACTTCATGTCGCTAATTCACGTCACAGTTCAACACTGAAATTGCCAACCTCGAGCAATTGCTCCTACAACTGAAGGTGCCAGCCCTGAAAGCTCTTGCTGGTCCTCATCTCCACTGGTAACCTCTCAAACGAACCGCTAACGCTTGGGCTCTCACTTGTTTAGGCTTCTAAACCTTCCAACATACACTCCATCTCTTGCTCAGTCTGGCCAGAGCTCAACACCGAATTTGCGAACGTCCAGCGATTGCTCCTACACTAAAGGTGCCAGCCCTGAAGCTCTTGCTGGTCCTCCTTTCCCACTGGTCCCCTCTAAAACGAACCACAAACACTTGGGCTCTGAATTTGTTTAGGCTACTAAAACTTCCAACATACACTCCGTCTCTTGCTCAGTCTGGCCAGAGCTCAACACCGAACTTGCGAACGTCCGCCGATTACTCCTACACTGAGGTACCAGCCCTGAAAGCTGTTGCTGGTCCTCATCTCCCACTGGTAACCTCTCAAACGAACCACAAACACTTGGGCTCTGAACTTGTTTAGCCTACTAAAACTTCCAACGTACACAGCCTCTCCTGCTCAATCTGGCCAAAATTCACCAACGAAATTGCGAACGTCCAGGGATTGCTCCTACACTAAAGGTGCCAGCCCTGAAAGCTCTCGCTGGTCCTCATCTCCCACTGGTAACCTCTCAAACGAACCACAAACACTTGGGCTCTGAACTTGTTTAGCCTGCTAAAACTTCCAACGTACACAGCCTCTCCTGCTCAATCTGGCCAGAGCTCAACACCGACATTGCGAACGTCCAGCGATTGCTCCTACACTAAAGGTGCCAGCCCTGAAAGCTCTTGCTGGTCCTCATCTCCCACTGGTAACCTCTCAAACGAACCACAAACACTTGGGCTCTGAACTTGTTTAGCCTACTAAAACTTCCAACGTACACAGCCTCTCCTGCTCAATCTGGCCAGAGCTCAACACCGAAATTGCGAACGTCCAGCGATTGCTCCTACACTAAAGGTGCCAGCCCTGAAAGCTCTTGCTGGTCCTCATCTCCCACTGGTAACCTCTCAAACGAACCACAAACACTTGGGCTCTGAACTTGTTTAGCCTACTAAAACTTCCAACGTACACAGCCTCTCCTGCTCAATCTGCCCAGAGCTCAACACCGAAATTGCGAACGTCCAGCGATTGCTCCTACACTAAAGGTGCCAGCCCTGAAAGCTCTTGCTGGTCCTCATCTCCCACTGGTAACCTCTCAAACGAACCACAAACACTTGGGCTCTGAACTTGTTTCGCCTACTAAAACTTCCAACGTACACAGCCTCTCCTGCTCAATCTGGCCAGAGCTCAACACCGAAATTGCGAACGTCCAGCGATTGCTCCTACACTAAAGGTGCCAGCCCTGAAAGCTCTTGCTGGTCCTCATCTCCCACTGGTAACCTCTCAAACGAACCACAAACACTTGGGCTCTGAACTTGTTTAGCCTACTAAAACTTCCAACGTACACAGCCTCTCCTGCTCAATCTGCCCAGAGCTCAACACCGAAATTGCGAACGTCCAGCGATTGCTCCTACACTAAAGGTGCCAGCCCTGAAAGCTCTTGCTGGTCCTCATCTCCCACTGGTAACCTCTCAAATGAACCACAAACACTTGGGCTCTGAACTTGTTTAGCCTACTAAAACTTCCAACGTACACAGCCTCTCCGGCTCAATCTGGCCAGAGCTCAACACCGACATTGCGAACGTCCAGGGATTGCTCCTACACTAAAGGTGCCAGCCCTGAAAGCTCTTGCTGGTCCTCATCTCCCACTGGTAACCTCTCAAACGAACCACAAACACTTGGGCTCTGAACTTGTTTAGCCTACTAAAACTTCAACGTACACAGCCTCTCCTGCTCAATCTGGCCAGAGCTCAACACCGACATTGCGAACGTCCAGCGATTGCTCCTACACTAAAGGTGCCAGCCCTGAAAGCTCTTGCTGGTCCTCATCTCCCACTGGTAACCTCTCAAACGAACCACAAACACTTGGGCTCTGAACTTGTTTCGCCTACTAAAACTTCCAACGTACACAGCCTCTCCTGCTCAATCTGGCCAGAGCTCAACACCGACATTGCGAACGTCCAGGGATTGCTCCTACACTAAAGGTGCAGCCCTGAAAGCTCTTGCTGGTCCTCATCTCCCACTGGTAACCTCTCAAACGAACCACAAACACTTGGGCTCTGAACTTGTTTAGCCTACTAAAACTTCCAACGTACACAGCCTCTCCTGCTCAATCTGCCCAGAGCTCAACACCGAAATTGCGAACGTCCAGCGATTGCTCCTACACTAAAGGTGCCAGCCCTGAAAGCTCTTGCTGGTCCTCATCTCCCACTGGTAACCTCCCAAACGAACCACAAACACTTGGGCTCTGAACTTGTTTAGCCTACTAAAACTTCCAACGTACACAGCCTCTCCTGCTCAATCTGCCAAAATTCACCAATGAAATTACGAACGTCCAGGGATTGCTCCTACACTAAAGGTGCCAGCCCTGAAAGCTCTTGCTGGTCCTCATCTCCCACTGGTAACCTCTCAAACGAACCACAAACACTTGGGCTCTCAACTTGTTTAGCCTACTAAAACTTCCAACGTACACAGCCTCTCCTGCTCAATCTGGCCAGAGCTCAACACCGACATTGCGAACGTCCAGGATTGCTCCTACACTAAAGGTGCCAGCCCTGAAAGCTCTTGCTGGTCCTCATCTCCCACTGGTAACCTCTCAAACGAACCACAAACACTTGGGCTCTCAACTTGTTTAGCCTACTAAAACTTCCAACGTACACAGCCTCTCCTGCTCAATCTGGCCAGAGCTCAACACCGATATTGCGAACGTCCAGGGATTGCTCCTACACTAAAGGTGCCAGCCCTGAAAGCTCTTGCTGGTCCTCATCTCCCACTGGTAACCTCTCAAACGAACCACAAACACTTGGGCTCTGAACTTGTTTAGCCTACTAAAACTTCCAACGTACACAGCCTCTCCTGCTCAACCTGGCCAGAGCTCAACACCGACATTGCGAACGTCCAGCGATTGCTCCTACACTAAAGGTGCCAGCCCTGAAAGCTCTTGCTGGTCCTCATCTCCCACTGGTAACCTCCCAAACGAACCACAAACACTTGGGCTCTGAACTTGTTTAGCCTACTAAAACTTCCAACGTACACAGCCTCTCCTGCTCAATCTGGCCAAATTCACCAATGAAATTACGAACGTCCAGGGATTGCTCCTACACTAAAGGTGCCAGCCCTGAAAGCTCTTGCTGGTCCTCATCTCCCACTGGTAACCTCTCAAACGAACCACAAACACTTGGCCTCTGAACTTGTTTAGCCTACTAAAACTTCCAACGTACACAGCCTCTCCTGCTCAATCTGGCCAGAGCTCAACACCGTAATTGCGAACGTCCAGCGATTGCTCCTACACTAAAGGTGCAGCCCTGAAAGCTCTTGCTGGTCCTCATCTCCCACTGGTAACCTCCCAAACGAACCACAACACTTGGGCTCTGAACTTGTTTAGCCTACTAAAACTTCCAACGTACACAGCCTCTCCTGCTCAATCTGGCCAAAATTCACCAATGAAATTACGAACGTCCAGGGATTGCTCCTACACTAATGGTGCCAGCCCTGAAAGCTCTTGCTGGTCCTCATCTCCACTGGTAACCTCTCAAACGAACCACAAACACTTGGCCTCTGAACTTGTTTAGATACGCAAAGGTCCGGACGTATGATCACTTCCTCTCGCTAATTGACGTCAGAGCGCAACACCGAAATTGCAAACGTCTAGCAATTGCTCCTACACTAAAGGTGCCAGCCCTGAAAGCTCTTGCTGTCCTCATCTCCCACTGGTGACCTCTAAAACGAACCTCAAGAACTTGGCTCTGAACTTGTTTAGACACTCGAAGGTCCAGACGTATCATCGCTTCCTCTCACTAATTCACGTCAGAGCTCAACACCGAAATTGCGAACGTCCAGCGATTGCTCCTACACTAAAGGTGGCCAGCCCTGAAAGCTCTTGCTGGTCCTCATCTCCCACTGGTAACCTCCCAACGAACCACAAACACTTGGGCTCTGAACTTGTTTAGCCTACTAAAACTTCCAACGTACACAGCCTCTCCTGCTCAATCTGGCCAAAATTCACCAATGAAATTACGAACGTCCAGGGATTGCTCCTACACTAAAGGTGCCAGCCCTGAAAGCTCTTGCTGGTCCTCATCTCCCACTGGTAACCTCTCAAACGAACCACAAACACTTGGGCTCTCAACTTGTTTAGCCTACTAAAACTTCCAACGTACACAGCCTCTCCTGCTCAATCTGGCCAGAGCTCAACACCGTAATTGCGAACGTCCAGCGATTGCTCCTACACTAAAGGTGCCAGCCCTGAAAGCTCTTGCTGGTCCTCATCTCCCACTGGTAACCTCCCAAACGAACCACAAACACTTGGGCTCTGAACTTGTTTAGCCTACTAAAACTTCCAACGTACACAGCCTCTCCTGCTCAATCTGGCCAAAATTCACCAATGAAATTACGAACGTCCAGGATTGCTCCTACACTAAAGGTGCCAGCCCTGAAAGCTCTTGCTGGTCCTCATCTCCCACTGGTAACCTCTCAAACGAACCACAAACACTTGGGCTCTGAACTTGTTTAGACACTCAAAGGTCCAGACGTATCATCGCTTCCTTTCCCTAATTCACGTCAGAGCTCAACACCGAAATTGCTAACGTCCAGCGATTGCTCCTACACTAATGGTGCCAGCCCTGAAAGCTCTTGCTGGTACTCATCTCCCACTGGTAACCTCTCAAACGAACCACAAACACTTGGGCTCTGAACTTGTTTAGATACGCAAAGGTCCGGACGTATGATCACTTCCTCTCGCTAATTGACGTCAGAGCGCAACACCGAAATTGCAAACGTCTAGCAATTGCTCCTACACTAAAGGTGCCAGCCCTGAAAGCTCTTGCTGGTCCTCATCTCCCACTGGTGACCTCTAAAACGAACCTCAAGAACTTGGCTCTGAACTTGTTTAGACACTCGAAGGTCCAGACGTATCATCGCTTCCTCTCACTAATTCACGTCAGAGCTCAACACTGAAAATTGCCAACCTCGAGCAATTGCTCCTACACTGAAGGTGCCAGCCCTGAAAGCTCTTGCTGGTCCTCATCTCCCACTGGTAACCTCTAAAAAGAACCAAAAACACTTGGCCTCTGAACTTGTTTAGGCTACTAAACCTTCCAACATACACTCCATCTCTTGCTCAGTCTGGCCAGAGCTCAACACCGAACTTGCGAACGTCCACCGATTGCTCCTACACTGAAGGTACCAGCCCTGAAAGCTCTTGCTGGTCCTCATCTACCACTGGTAACCTCTCAAACGAACCACAAACACTTGGGCTCTCAACTTGTATAGAGACTCCAAGGTCCAGACGCATCATCGCTTCCTCTCACTAATTCACGTCAGAGCTCAACACCGAAATTGCAAACATCCACGATTGCTCATACACTTAAGGTGCCAGCCCTGAAAGCTCTTGCTGGCCCTCACCTCCCACTGGTAACCTCTAAAACGAATGACAAACACTTGGGCTCTGAACTTGTTTAGGCTACTAAAATTTTCCAACATACACTCCCTCCCCTGCTCAGTCTAGCCCGAGCTCAACACTGAACTTGCGAACATCCAGATATTTATCTTACACTTAAGGTGCCAGCCCTGAAACCTGATGCTGGTGCTCATCTCCCACTGGTAACCTCTCAAACGAACCTCAAGCATTTGGGATCTCAACTTGTTGAGACACTCAAAGGTCTAGACATGTCAACGCTTCCTCTCACTAATTCACGTCAGAGCTCAACACCGAAATTTCGAACGTCGAGCGATTGCTCCTACACTAAAGGCGCCGGCCCTGAAAGCTCTTGCTGTCCTCATCTCCCACTCGTGACCTCCAAAACGACCTCAAAAACTTGCGCTCTGAACTTGTTTAGATACGCCAAGGTCCAGACGTTTGATCACTTCGTCTCGCTAATTCACGTCAGAGCTCAACACCGAAATTGCGAACGTCCACCGATTGCTCCTACAATAAAGGTGCCAGCCCTGAAAGCTCTTGCTGGTCCTCATCTCCCACTGGTAACCTCTCAAACGAACCACAAACACTTGGGCTCTGCACTTGTTTAGATAAGCAAAGGTCCAGACGTATGATCACTTCATGTCGCTAATTCACGTCACAGTTCAACACTGAAATTGCCAACCTCGAGCAATTGCTCCTACACTGAAGGTGCCAGCCCTGAAAGCTCTTGCTGGTCCTCATCTCCCACTGGTAACCTCTCAAACGAACCGCTAACGCTTGGGCTCTCAACTTGTTTAGGCTTCTAAACCTTCCACATACACTCCATCTCTTGCTCAGTCTGGCCAGAGCTCAACACCGAATTTGCGAACGTCCAGCGATTGCTCCTACACTAAAGGTGCCAGCCCTGAAAGCTCTTGCTGTCCTCCTTTCCCACTGGTCCCTCTAAAACGAACCACAAACACTTGGGCTCTGAATTTGTTTAGGCTACTAAAACTTCCAACATACACTCCGTCTCTTGCTCAGTCTGGCCAGAGCTCAACACCGAACTTGCGAACGTCCGCCGATTACTCCTACACTGAAGGTACCAGCCCTGAAAGCTGTTGCTGGTCCTCATCTCCCACTGGTAACCTCTCAAACGAACCACAAACACTTGGGCTCTGAACTTGTTTAGCCTACTAAAACTTCCAACGTACACAGCCTCTCCTGCTCAATCTGGCCAAAATTCACCAACGAAATTGCGAACGTCAGGGATTGCTCCTACACTAAAGTGCCAGCCCTGAAAGCTCTCGCTGGTCCTCATCTCCCACTGGTAACCTCTCAAACGAACCACAAACACTTGGGCTCTGAACTTGTTTAGCCTGCTAAAACTTCCAACGTACACAGCCTCTCCTGCTCAATCTGGCCAGAGCTCAACACCGACATTGCGAACGTCCAGCGATTGCTCCTACACTAAAGGTGCCAGCCCTGAAAGCTCTTGCTGGTCCTCATCTCCCACTGGTAACCTCTCAAACGAACCACAAACACTTGGGCTCTGAACTTGTTTAGCCTACTAAAACTTCCAACGTACACAGCCTCTCCTGCTCAATCTGGCAGAGCTCAACACCGAAATTGCGAACGTCCAGCGATTGCTCCTACACTAAAGGTGCCAGCCCTGAAAGCTCTTGCTGGTCTCATCTCCCACTGGTAACCTCTCAAACGAACCACAAACACTTGGGCTCTGAACTTGTTTAGCCTACTAAAACTTCCAACGTACACAGGCCTCTCCTGCTCAATCTGCCCAGAGCTCAACACCGAAATTGCGAACGTCCAGCGATTGCTCCTACACTAAAGGTGCAGCCCTGAAAGCTCTTGCTGGTCCTCATCTCCCACTGGTAACCTCTCAAACGAACCACAAACACTTGGGCTCTGAACTTGTTTCGCCTACTAAAACTTCCAACGTACACAGCCTCTCCTGCTCAATCTGCCAGAGCTCAACACCGGATATTGCGAACGTCCAGCGATTGCTCCTACACTAAAGGTGCCAGCCCTGAAAGCTCTTGCTGGTCCTCATCTCCCACTGGTAACCTCTCAAACGAACCACAAACACTTGGGCTCTGAACTTTTTTAGCCTACTAAAACTTCCAACGTACACAGCCTCTCCTGCTCAATCTGCCAGAGCTCAACACCGAAATTGCGAACGTCAGCGATTGCTCCTACACTAAAGGTGCCAGCCCTGAAAGCTCTTGCTGGTCCTCATCTCCCACTGGTAACCTCTCAAATGAACCACAAACACTTGGCCTCTGAACTTGTTTAGCCTACTAAAACTTCCAACGTACACAGCCTCTCCGGCTCAATCTGGCCAGAGCTCAACACCGACATTGCGAACGTCCAGGGATTGCTCCTACACTAAAGGTGCCAGCCCTGAAAGCTCTTGCTGGTCCTCATCTCCCACTGGTAACCTCTCAAACGAACCACAAACACTTGGGCTCTGAACTTGTTTAGCCTACTAAAACTTCCAACGTACACAGCTCTCCTGCTCAATCTGGCCAGAGCTCAACACCGACATTGCGAACGTCCAGCGATTGCTCCTACACTAAAGGTGCCAGCCCTGAAAGCTCTTGCTGGTCCTCATCTCCCACTGGTAACCTCTCAAACGAACCACAAACACTTGGGCTCTGAACTTGTTTCGCCTACTAAAACTTCCAACGTACACAGCCTCTCCTGCTCAATCTGGCCAGAGCTCAACACCGACATTGCGAACGTCCAGGGATTGCTCCTACACTAAAGGTGCCAGCCCTGAAAGCTCTTGCTGGTCCTCATCTCCCACTGGTAACCTCTCAAACGAACCACAAACACTTGGGCTCTGAACTTGTTTAGCCTACTAAAACTTCCAACGTACACAGCCTCTCCTGCTCAATCTGCCCAGAGCTCACACCGAAATTGCGAACGTCCAGCGATTGCTCCTACACTAAAGGTGCCAGCCCTGAAAGCTCTTGCTGGTCCCTCATCTCCCACTGGTAACCTCCCAAACGAACCACAAACACTTGGGCTCTGAACTTGTTTAGCCTACTAAAACTTCCAACGTACACAGCCTCTCCTGCTCAATCTGGCCAAAATTCACCAATGAAATTACGAACGTCCAGGGATTGCTCCTACACTAAAGGTGCCAGCCCTGAAAGCTCTTGCTGGTCCTCATCTCCCACTGGTAACCTCTCAAACGAACCACAAACACTTGGGCTCTCAACTTGTTTAGCCTACTAAAACTCCAACGTACACAGCCTCTCCTGCTCAATCTGGCCAGAGCTCAACACCGACATTGCGAACGTCCAGGATTGCTCCTACACTAAAGGTGCCAGCCCTGAAAGCTCTTGCTGGTCCTCATCTCCACTGGTAACCTCTCAAACGAACCACAAACACTTGGGCTCTCAACTTGTTTAGCCTACTAAAACTTCCAACGTACACAGCCTCTCCTGCTCAATCTGGCCAGAGCTCAACACCGATATTGCGAACGTCCAGGGATTGCTCCTACACTAAAGGTGCCAGCCCTGAAAGCTCTTA
>NW_026776734.1:0-36870 GCF_030936135.1 Gavia stellata | reverse complement strand
TTTGCTGGTCCTCATCTCCCACTGGTAACCTCTCAAACGAACCACAAACACTTGGGCTCTGAACTTGTTTAGGCTACTAAAACTTCCAACGTACACAGCCTCTCCTGCTCAATCTGGCCAGAGCTCAACACCGAAATTGCGAACGTCCAGCGATTGCTCCTACACTAAAGGTGCCAGCCCTGAAAGCTCTTGCTGGTCCTCATCTCCCACTGGTCACCTCTCAAACGAACCACAAACACTTGGGCTCTGAACTTGTTTAGGCTCCTAAAACTTCCAACGTACACAGCCTCATCCCTGCTCAATCTGGCCAGAGCCCTACACCGAAATTGCGAACGTCCAGCGATTGCTCCTACACTAAAGGTGCCAGCCCTGAAAGCTCTTGCTGGTCCTCATCTCCCACTAGTAACCTCTCAAACGAACCACAAACACTTGGCTCTGAAACTTGTTTAGACACTCAAAGGTCCAGACGTATCACCGCTTCCTTTTGCTAATTCATGTCAGAGCTCAGCACCGAAATTGCGAACGTCCAGCGATTGCTCCTACACTAAAGGTGCCAGCCCTGAAAGCTCTTGCTGTCCTCATCTCCCACTGGTAACCTCTCAAACGAACCACAAACACTTGGGCTCTGAAATTCTTTTGGCTAATAAAACTTCCAATGTACACAGCCTCTCCTGCTCAATCTGGCCAGAGCTCAACACCGTAATTGAGAACGTCCAGCGATTGCTCCTACACTAAAGGTGCCAGCCCTGAAAGCTCTTGCTGGTCCTCATCTCCACTGGTAACCTCTCAAACGAACCACAAACTCTTGGGCTCTGAACTTGTTTAGGCTACTAAAACTTCCAACGTACACAGCCTCTCCTGCTCAATCTGGCCAGAGCCCTACACTGAAATTGCGAACGTCCAGCGATTGCTCCTACACTAAAGGTGCCAGCCCTGAAAGCTCTTGCTGATCCTCATCTCCCACTGGTAACGTCTCAAACGAACCACAAACACTTGGGCTCTGAACTTGTTTAGGCTACTAAAACTTCCAATGTACAAAGCCTCTCCTCCTCAATCTGGCCAGAGCTCAACACCGAAATTGCGAACGTCCAGCGATTGCTCCTACACTAAAGGTGCCAGCCCTGAAAGCTCTTGCTGGTCCTCATCTCCCACTGGTCACCTCTCAAAAGAACCACAAACTCTTGGGCTCTCAACTTGTTTAGGCTACTAAAACTTCCAACGTACACAGCCTCAGCCTCTCCTGCTCAATCTGGCCAGAGCCCTACACTGAAATTGCGAACGTCCAGGCGATTGCTCCTACACTAAAGGTGCCAGCCCTGAAAGCTCTTGCTGATCCTCATCTCCCACTGGTAACGTCTCAAACGAACCACAAACACTTGGGCTCTGAACTTGTTTAGGCTACTAAAACTT
The DNA here is from genome assembly GCF_030936135.1 of Gavia stellata. NCBI lineage: Eukaryota > Metazoa > Chordata > Aves > Gaviiformes > Gaviidae > Gavia > Gavia stellata. The sequence continues at coordinate 35,460 of NW_026776734.1, read as the reverse complement.
CAACGTACACAGCCTCTCCTACTCAATCTGGCCAGAGCCCTAGCACCGAAATTGCGAACGTCCATGCGATTGCTCCTACACTAAAGGTGCCAGCCCTGAAAGCTCTTGCTGGTCCTCATCTCCCACTGGTTACCTCTCAAACGAACCACAAACACTTGGGCTCTGAACTTGTTTAGGCTACTAAAACTTCCAACGTACACAGCCTCTCCTGCTCAATTGGCCAGAGCTCAACACCGAAATTGCGAACGTCCAGCGATTGCTCCTACACTAAAGGTGCCAGCCCTGAAAGCTCTTGCTGCTCCTCATCTCCCACTGGTAACCTCTCAAACGAACCACAAACACTTGGGCTCTGAAGTTGTTTAGACACTCAAAGGTCCAGACGTATCATCGCTTCCTTTTGCTAATACACGTCAGAGCTCAGCACCGAAATGCGAACGTCCAGTGCTTGCTCCTATACTAAAGGTACCAGCCCTGAAAGCTCTTGCTGGTCCTCATCTCCCACTGGTAACCTCTCAAACGAACCACAAACACTTGGGCTCTGAAATTCTTTTGGCTACTAAAACTTCCAACGTACACAGCCTCTCCTGCTCAAATCTGGCCAGAGCCCTACACCGAAATTGCGAACGTCCAGCGATTGCTCCTACACTAAAGGTGCCAGCCCCTGAAAGCTCTTGCTGGTCCTCATCTCCCACTGGTAACCTCTCAAACGAACCACAAACTCTTGGGCTCTGAACTTGTTTAGGCTACTAAAACTTCCAACGTACACAGCCTCTCCTGCTCAATCTGGCCAGAGCTCAACACCGAAATTGCGAACGTCCAGCGATTGCTCCTACACTAAAGGCGCCAGCCTGAAAACTCTTGCTGGTCCTCATCTCCCACTGGTAACCTCTCAAACGAACCACAAACACTTGGGCTCTGAACCTGTTTAGGCTACTAAAACTTCCAACGTACACAGCCTCTCCTGCTCAATCTGGCCAGAGCCCTACACCGAAATTGCGAAAGTCCAGCGATTGCTCCTACACTAAAGGTGCCAGCCCTGAAAGCTCTTGCTGGTCCTCATCTCCCACTGGTAATCTCTCAAACGAACCACAAACACTTGGGCTCTGAATTTGTTTAGGCTACTAAAACTTCCAACGTACACAGCCTCTCCTGCTCAATCTGGCCAGTAGCTCAACACCGAAATTGCGAACGTCCAGCGATTGCTCCTACACTAAAGGTGCCAGCCCTGAAAGCTCTTGCTGCTCCTCATCTCCCACTGGTAACCTCTCAAACGAACCACAAACACTTGGGCTCTGAACTTGTTTAGACACTCAAAGGTCCAGACGTATCACCCGCTTCCTTTTGCTAATTCATGTCAGAGCTCAGCACCGAAATTGCGAACGTCCAGTGATTGCTCCTACACTAAAGGTGCCAGCCCTGAAGCTCTTGCTGGTCCTCATCTCCCACTGGTAACCTCTCAAACGAACCACAAACACTTGGGCTCTGAAATTCTTTTGGCTAATAAAACTTCCAATGTACACAGCCTCTCCTGCTCAATCTGGCCAGAGCCTACACCGAAATTGCAAATGTCCAGTGATTGCTCCTACACTAAAGGTGCCAGCCCTGAAAGCTCTTGCTGGTCCTCATCTCCACTGGTAACCTCTCAAACGAACCACAAACACTTGGGCTCTGAACTTGTTTAGGCTACTAAAACTTCCAACGTACACAGCCTCTCCTCCTCAATCTGCCAGAGCTCAACACCGTAATTGCGAACGTCCAGCGATTGCTCCTACACTAAAGGTGCCAGCCCTGAAAGCTCTTGCTGGTCCTCATCTCCCACTGGTAACCTCTCAAACGAACCACAAACTCTTGGGCTCTGAACTTGTTTAGGCTACTAAAACTTCCAACGTACACAGCCTCTCCTGCTCAATCTGGCCAGAGCCCTACACTGAAATTGCGAACGTCCAGCGATTGCTCCTACACTAAAGGTGCCAGCCCTGAAAGCTCTTGCTGATCCTCATCTCCCACTGGTAACGTCTCAAACGAACCACAAACACTTGGGCTCTGAACTTGTTTAGGCTACTAAAACTTCCAATGTACAAAGCCATCTCCTCCTCAATCTGGCCAGAGCTCAACACCGAAATTGCGAACGTCCAGCGATTGCTCCTACACTAAAGGTGCCAGCCCTGAAAGCTCTTGCTGGTCCTCATCTCCCACTGGTAACCTCTCAAAAGAACCACAAACTCTTGGGCTCTGAACTTGTTTAGGCTACTAAAACTTCCAACGTACACAGCCTCTCCTGCTCAATCTGGCCAGAGCCCTACACTGAAATTGCGAACGTCCAGCGATTGCTCCTACACTAAAGGTGCCAGCCCTGAAAGCTCTTGCTGATCCTCATCTCCAGTGGTAACGTCTCAAACGAACCACAAACACTTGGGCTCTGAACTTGTTTAGGCTACTAAAACTTCCAACGTACACAGCCTCTCCTACTCAATCTGGCCAGAGCCCTACACCGAAATTGCGAACGTCCATCGATTGCTCTACACTAAAGTGCCAGCCCTGAAAGCTCTTGCTGGTCCTCATCTCCCACTGGTTACCTCTCAAACGAACCACAAACACTTGGGCTCTGAACTTGTTTAGGCTACTAAAACTTCCAACGTACACAGCCTCTCCTGCTCAATCTGGCCAGAGCTCAACACAGAAATTGCGAACGTCCAGCGATTGCTCCTACACTAAAGTGCCAGCCCTGAAAGCTCTTGCTGCTCCTCATCTCCCACTGGTAACCTCTCAAACGAACCACAAACACTTGGGCTCTGAAGTTGTTTAGACACTCAAAGGTCCAGACGTATCATCGCTTCCCTTTTGCTAATACACGTCAGAGCTCAGCACCGAAATTGCGAACGTCCAGTGCTTGCTCCCTATACTAAAGGTATCCAGCCCTGAAAGCTCTTGCTGGTCCTCATCTCCCACTGTAACCTCTCAAACGAACCACAAACACTTGGGCTCTGAAATTCTTTTGGCTACTAAAACTTCCAACGTACACAGCCTCTCCTGCTCAATCTGGCCAGAGCCCTACACCGAAATTGCGAACGTCCAGCGATTGCTCCTACACTAAAGGTGCCAGCCCTGAAAGCTCTTGCTGGTCCTCATCTCCCACTGGTAACCTCTCAAACGAACCACAAACACTTGGGCTCTGAACTTGTTTAGGCTACTAAAACTTTCCAACGTACACAGCTCTCCTGCTCAATCTGCCAGAGCTAAATCACCGAAATTGCGAACGTCCAGCGATTGCTCCTACACTAAAGGTGCCAGCCCTGAAAGCTCTTGCTGCTCCTCATCTCCCACTAGTAACCTCTCAAACGAACCACAAACATTCTTGGGCTCTGAACTTGTTTAGACACTCAAAGGTCCAGACGTATCATCGCTTCCTTTTGCTAATTCACAGTCAGAGCTCAGCACCGAAATTGCGAACGTCCAGCGCTTGCTCCTATACTAAAGGTACCAGGCCTGAAAGCTCTTGCTGGTCTCATCTCCCACTGGTAACCTCTCAAACTAACCACAAACACTTGGGCTCTGAACTTGTTTAGGCTCCTAAAACTTCCAACGTACACAGCCCTCTCCTGCTCAATCTGGCCAGAGCCCTACACCGAAATTGCGACGTCCAGCGATTGCTCCTACACTAAAGGTGCCAGCCCTGAAAGCTCTTGCTGGTCCTCCAACTCCCACTAGTAACCTCTCAAACGAACCACAAACACTTGGGCTCTGAACTTGTTTAGACACTCAAAGGTCCAGACGTATCATCGCTTCCTTTTGCTAATTCACGTCAGAGCTCAGCACCGAAATTGCGAACGTCCAGCGCTTGCTCCTATACTAAAGGTACCAGGCCTGAAAGCTCTTGCTGGTCCTCATCTCCCACTGGTAACCTCTCAAACGAACCACAAACACTTGGGCTCTGAACTTGTTTAGGCTCCTAAAACTTCCAACGTACACAGCCTCTCCTGCTCAATCTGGCCAGAGCTCAACACCGAAATTGCGAACGTCCAGCGATTACTCCTACACTAAAGGTGCCAGCCCTGAAAGCTCTTGCTGGTCTCTCATCTCCCACTGGTAACCTCTCAAACGAACCACAAACACTTGGGCTCTGAACTTGTTTAGGCTCCTAAAACTTCCAACGTACACAGCCTCTCCTGCTCAATCTGGCCAGAGCCCTACACCGAAATTGCGAAAGTCCAGCGATTGCTCCTACACTAAAGGTGCCAGCCCTGAAAGCTCTTGCTGGTCCTCATCTCCCACTGGTAACCTCTCAAACGAACCACAAACACTTGGGCTCTGAAATTCTTTTGGCTAATAAAACTTCCAATGTACACAGCCTCTCCTGCTCAATCTGGCCAGAGCCCTACAGCGAAATTGCAAATGTCCAGTGATTGCTCCTACACTAAAGGTGCCAGCCCTGAAAGCTCTTGCTGATCCTCATCTCCCACTGGTACGTCTCAAACGAACCACAAACACTTGGGCTCTGAACTTGTTTAGGCTACTAAAACTTCCAATGTACAAAGCCTCTCCTCCTCAATCTGGCCAGAGCTCAACACCGAAATTGCGAACGTCCAGCGATTGCTCCTACACTAAAGGTGCCAGCCCTGAAAGCTCTTGCTGGTCCTCATCTCCCACTGGTAACCTCTCAAAAGAACCACAAACTCTTGGGCTCTGAACTTGTTTAGGCTACTAAAACTTCCAATGTACACAGCCTCTCCTGCTCAATCTGGCCAGAGCCCTACACCGAAATTGCAAATGTCCAGTGATTGCTCCTACACTAAAGGTGCCAGCCCTGAAAGCTCTTGCTGATCCTCATCTCCCACTGGTAACGTCTCAAACGAACCACAAACACTTGGTCTCTGAACTTGTTTAGGCTACTAAAACTTCCAATGTACAAAGCCTCTCCTCCTCAATCTGGCCAGAGCTCAACACCGAAATTGCGAACGTCCAGCGATTGCTCCTACACTAAAGGTGCCAGCCCTGAAAGCTCTTGCTGGTCCTCATCTCCCACTGGTAACCTCTCAAAAGAACCACAAACTCTTGGGCTCTGAACTTGTTTAGGCTACTAAAACTTCCAACGTACACAGCCTCTCCTGCTCAATCTGGCCAGAGCCCTACACTGAAATTGCGAACGTCCAGCGATTGCTCCTACACTAAAGGTGCCAGCCCTGAAAGCTCTTGCTGATCCTCATCTCCCACTGGTAACGTCTCAAACGAACCACAAACACTTGGGCTCTGAACTTGTTTAGGCTACTAAAACTTCCAACGTACACAGCCTCTCCTCCTCAATCTGGCCAGAGCCCTACACCAAAATTGCGAACGTCCATCGATTGCTCCTACACTAAAGGTGCCAGCCCTGAAAGCTCTTGCTGGTCCTCATCTCCCACTGGTTACCTCTCAAACGAACCACAAACACTTGGGCTCTGAACTTGTTTAGGCTACTAAAACTTCCAACGTACACAGCCTCTCCTGCTCAATCTGTCCAGAGCCCTACACCGAAATTGCGAACGTCCAGCGATTGCTCCTACACTAAAGGTGCCAGCCCTGAAAGCTCTTGCTGGTCCTCATCTCCCACTGCTAACCTCTCAAACGAACCACAAACTCTTGGGCTCTGAACTTGTTTAGGCTCCTAAAACTTCCAACGTACAAAGCCTCTCCTGCTCAATCTGTCCAGAGCCCTACACCGAAATTGCGAACGTCCAGCGATTACTCCTACACTAAAGGTGCCAGCCCTGAAAGCTCTTGCTGGTCCTCATCTCCCACTGGTAACCTCTCAAACGAACCACAAACACTTGGGCTCTGAACTTGTTTAGCCTACTAAAACTTCCAACGTACACAGCCTCTCCTGCTCAATCTGGCCAGAGCTCAACACCGAAATTGCGAACGTCCAGCGATTGCTCCTACACTAAAGGTGCCAGCCCTGAAAGCTCTTGCTGGTCCTCATCTCCCACTGGTAACCTCTCAAACGAACCACAAACACTTGGGCTCTGAGCTTGTTTAGACACTCAAAGGTCCAGACGTATCATCGCTCCCTTTTGCTAATACACGTCAGAGCTCAGCACCGAAATTGCGAACGTCCAGCGCTTGCACCTATACTAAAGGTACCAGCCCTGAAAGCTCTTGCTGGTCCTCATCTCCCACTGGTAACCTCTCAAACGAACCACAAACAGTTGGGCTCTGAAATTCTTTTGGCTCCTAAAACTTCCAACGTACACAGCCTCTCCTGCTCAATCTGGCCAGAGCCCTACACCGAAATTGCGAACGTCCAGCGATTGCTCCTACACTAAAGGTGCCAGCCCTGAAAGCTCTTGCTGTCCTCATCTCCCACTGGTAACCTCTCAAACGAACCACAAACACTTGGGGCTCTGAACTTGTTTAGGCTACTAAAACTTCCAACGTACACAGCCTCTCCTGCTCAATCTGGCCAGAGCCCTACACCGAAATTGCGAATGTCCAGCGATTGATCCTACACTAAAGGTGCCAGCCCTGAAAGCTCTTGCTGGTCCTCATCTCCCACTGGTAACCTCTCAAACGAACCACAAACACTTGGGCTCTGAACTTGTTTAGGCTACTAAAACTTCCAACGTACACAGCCTCTCCTGCTCAATCTGGCCAGAGCTCAACACCGAAATTGCGAACGTCCAGCGATTGCTCCTACACTAAAGGTGCCAGCCCTGAAAGCTCTTGCTGGTCCTCATCTCCCACTGGTAACGTCTCAAACGAACCACAAACACTTGGGCTCTGAACTTGTTTAGGCTACTAAAACTTCCAACGTACACAGCCTCTCCTACTCAATCTGGCCAGAGCCCTACACCAAAATTGCGAACGTCCATCGATTGCTCCTACACTAAAGGTGCCAGCCCTGAAAGCTCTTGCTGGTCCTCATCTCCCACTGGTTACCTCTCAAACGAACCACAAACACTTGGGGCTCTGAACTGTTTAGGCTAGTAAAACTTCCAACGTACACAGCCTCTCCTGCTCAATCTGTCCAGAGCCCTACACCGAAATTGCGAACGTCCAGCGATTGCTCCTACACTAAAGGTGCCAGCCCTGAAAGCTCTTGCTGGTCCTCATCTCCCACTGCTAACCTCTCAAACGAACCACAAACTCTTGGGCTCTGAACTTGTTTAGGCTCCTAAAACTTCCAACGTACACAGCCTCTCCTGCTCAATCTGTCCAGAGCCCTACAACGAAATTGCGAACGTCCAGCGATTACTCCTACACTAAAGGTGCCAGCCCTGAAAGCTCTTGCTGGTCCTCATCTCCCAACTGGTAACCTCTCAAACGAACCACAAACACTTGGGCTCTGAACTTGTTTAGCCTACTAAAACTTCCAACGTACACAGCCTCTCCTGCTCAATCTGGCCAGAGCTCAACACCGAAATTGCGAACGACGTCCAGCGATTGCTCCTACACTAAAGGTGCCAGCCCTGAAAGCTCTTGCTGGTCCTCATCTCCACTGGTAACCTCTCAAACGAACCACAAACACTTGGGCTCTGAGCTTGTTTAGACACTCAAAGGTCCAGACGTATCATCGCTCCCTTTTGCTAATACACGTCAGAGCTCAGCACCGAAATTGCGAACGTCCAGCGCTTGCACCTATACTAAAAGGTACCAGCCCTGAAAGCTCTTGCTGGTCCTCATCTCCCACTGGTAACCTCTCAAACGAACCACAAACAGTTGGCTCTGAAATTCTTTTGGCTACTAAAACTTCCAACGTACACAGCCTCTCCTGCTCAATCTGGCCAGAGCCCTACACCGAAATTGCGAACGTCCAGCGATTTACACTAAAGGTGCCAGCCCTGAAAGCTCTTGCTGGTCCTCATCTCCCACTGGTAACCTCTCAAACGAACCACAAACTCTTGGGCTCTGAACTTGTTTAGGCTACTAAAACTTCCAACGTACACAGCCAGCCTCTCCCTCCTCAATCTGGCCAGAGCTCAACACCGAAATTGCGAACGTCCAGCGATTGCTCCTACACTAAAGGCGCCAGCCCTGAAAACTCTTGCTGGTCCTCATCTCCCACTGGTAACCTCTCAAACGAACCACAAACACTTGGGCTCTGAACTTGTTTAGGCTACTAAAACTTCCAACGTACACAGCCTCTCCTGCTCAATCTGGCCAGAGCCCTACACCGAAATTGCGAATGTCCAGCGATTGCTCCTACACTAAAGGTGCCAGCCCTGAAAGCTCTTGCTGGTCCTCATCTCCCACTGGTAACCTCTCAAACGAACCACAAACACTTGGGCTCTGAACTTGTTTAGGCTACTAAACTTCCAATGTACACAGCCTCTCCTGCTCAATCTGGCCAGAGCCCTACACCGAAATTGCAAATGTCCAGTGATTGCTCCTACACTAAAGGTGCCAGCCCTGAAAGCTCTTGCTGGTCCTCATCTCCCACTGCTAACCTCTCAAACGAACCACAAACACTTGGGCTCTCAACTTGTTTAGGCTACTAAAACTTCCAATGTACAAAGCCTCTCCTCCTCAATCTGGCCAGAGCTCAACACCGAAATTGCGAACGTCCAGCGATTGCTCCTACACTAAAGGTGCCAGCCCTGAAAGCTCTTGCTGGTCCTCATCTCCCACTGGTAACCTCTCAAACGAACCACAAACTCTTGGGCTCTGAACTTGTTTAGGCTACTAAAACTTCCAACGTACACAGCCTCTCCTGCTCAATCTGGCCAGAGCCCTACACTGAAATTGCGAACGTCCAGCGATTGCTCCTACACTAAAGGTGCCAGCCCTGAAAGCTCTTGCTGATCCTCATCTCCCACTGGTAACGTCTCAAACGAACCACAAACACTTGGGCTCTGAACTTGTTTAGGCTACTAAAACTTCCAACGTACACAGCCTCTCCTACTCAATCTGGCCAGAGCCCTACACCGAAATTGCGAACGTCCAGCGATTGCTCCTACACTAAAGGTGCCAGCCCTGAAAGCTCTTGCTGGTCCTCATCTCCCACTGGTAACCTCTCAAATGAACCACAAACACTTGGGCTCTGAACTTGTTTAGGCTACTAAAACTTCCAACGTACACAGCCTCTCCTGCTCAATCTGGCCAGAGCCCTACACCGAAATTGCGAACGTCCAGCGATTGCTCCTACACTAAAGGTGCCAGCCCTGAAAGCTCTTGCTGGTCCTCATCTCCCACTGGTAACCTCTCAAACGAACCACAAACACTTGGGCTCTGAACATGTTTAGGCTACTAAAACTTCCAACGTACACAGCCTCTCCTGCTCAATCTGGCCAGAGCTCAGCACCGAAATTGCGAACGTCCATCAATTGCTCCTACACTAAAGGTGCCAGCCCTGAAAGCTCTTGCTGGTCCTCATCTCCCACTGGTAACCTCTCAAACGAACCACAAACACTTGGGCTCTCAACTTGTTTAGGCTACTAAAACTTCCAACGTACACAGCCTCTCCTGCTCAATCTGTCCAGAGCCCTACACCGAAATTGCGAACGTCCAGCGATTACTCCTACACTAAAGGTACCAGCCCTGAAAGCTCTTGCTGGTCCTCATCTCCCACTGGTAACCTCTCAAACGAACCACAAACACTTGGGCTCTGAACTTGTTTAGGCTACTAAAACTTCCAACGTACACAGCCTCTCCTGCTCAATCTGGCCAGAGCCCTACACCAAAATTGCGAATGTCCAGCGATTGCTCCTACACTAAAGGTGCCAGCCCTGAAAGCTCTTGCTGGTCCTCATCTCCCACTGGTAACCTCTCAAACGAACCACAAACTCTTGGGCTCTGAACTTGTTTAGGCTCCTAAAACTTCCAACGTACACAGCCTCTCCTGCTCAATCTGGCCAGAGCCCTACACCGAAATTGCGAACGTCCAGCGATTACCCCTACACTAAAGGTGCCAGCCCTGAAAGCTCTTGCTGGTCCTCATCTCCCACTGGTAACCTCTCAAACGAACCACAAACACTTGGGCTCTGAACTTGTTTAGGCTCCTAAAACTTCCAACGTACACAGCCTCTCCTGCTCAATCTGGCCAGAGCTCAACACCGAAATTGCGAACGTCCAGCGATTGCTCCTACACTAAAGGTGCCAGCCCTGAAAGCTCTTGCTGGTCCTCATCTCCCACTGGTAACCTCTCAAACGAACCACAAACACTTGGGCTCTGAGCTTGTTTAGACACTCAAAGGTCCAGACGTATCATCGCTCCCTTTTGCTAATACACGTCAGAGCTCAGCACCGAAATTGCGAACGTCCAGCGCTTGCACCTATACTAAAGGTACCAGCCCTGAAAGCTCTTGCTGGTCCTCATCTCCCACTGGTAACCTCTCAAACGAACCACAAACAGTTGGGCTCTGAAATTCTTTTGGCTCCTAAAACTTCCAACGTACACAGCCTCTCCTGCTCAATCTGGCCAGAGCCCTACACCGAAATTGCGAACGTCCAGCGATTGCTCCTACACTAAAGGTGCCAGCCCTGAAAGCTCTTGCTGGTCCTCATCTCCCACTGGTAACCTCTCAAACGAACCACAAACTCTTGGGCTCTGAACTTGTTTAGGCTACTAAAACTTCCAACGTACACAGCCTCTCCTCCTCAATCTGGCCAGAGCTCAACACCGAAATTGCGAACGTCCAGCGATTGCTCCTACACTAAAGGTGCCAGCCCTGAAAGCTCTTGCTGGTCCTCATCTCCCACTGGTAACCTCTCAAACGAACCACAAACACTTGGGCTCTGAACTTGTTTAGGCTACTAAAACTTCCAATGTACACAGCCTCTCCTGCTCAATCTGGCCAGAGCCCTACACCGAAATTGCAAATGTCCAGTGATTGCTCCTACACTAAAGGTGCCAGCCCTGAAAGCTCTTGCTGGTCCTCATCTCCCACTGCTAACCTCTCAAACGAACCACAAACACTTGGGCTCTCAACTTGTTTAGGCTACTAAAACTTCCAATGTACAAAGCCTCTCCTCCTCAATCTGGCCAGAGCCCTACACCGAAATTGCGAACGTCCAGCGATTGCTCCTACACTAAAGGTGCCAGCCCTGAAAGCTCTTGCTGGTCCTCATCTCCCACTGGTAACCTCTCAAACGAACCACAAACTCTTGGGCTCTGAACTTGTTTAGGCTACTAAAACTTCCAACGTACACAGCCTCTCCTGCTCAATCTGGCCAGAGCCCTACACTGAAATTGCGAACGTCCAGCGATTGCTCCTACACTAAAGGTGCCAGCCCTGAAAGCTCTTGCTGGTCCTCATCTCCCACTGGTAACCTCTCAAACGAACCACAAACACTTGGGCTCTGAACTTGTTTAGGCTACTAAAACTTCCAACGTACACAGCCTCTCCTACTCAATGTGGCCAGAGCCCTACACCGAAATTGCGAACGTCCAGCGATTGCTCCTACACTAAAGGTGCCAGCCCTGAAAGCTCTTGCTGGTCCTCATCTCCCACTGGTAACCTCTCAAACGAACCACAAACACTTGGGCTCTGAACTTGTTTAGGCTACTAAAACTTCCAACGTACACAGCCTCTCCTGCTCAATCTGGCCAGAGCCCTACACCGAAATTGCGAACGTCCAGCGATTGCTCCTACGCTAAAGGTGCCAGCCCTGAAAGCTCTTGCTGGTCCTCATCTCCCACTGGTAACCTCTCAAACGAACCACAAACACTTGGGCTCTGAACTTGTTTAGGCTACTAAAACTTCCAACGTACACAGCCTCTCCTGCTCAATCTGGCCAGAGCCCTACACCGAAATTGCGAACGTCCAGCGATTGCTCCTACACTAAAGGTGCCAGCCCTGAAAGCTCTTGCTGGTCCTCATCTCCCACTGGTAACCTCTCAAACGAACCACAAACACTTGGGCTCTGAACATGTTTAGGCTACTAAAACTTCCAACGTACACAGCCTCTCCTGCTCAATCTGGCCAGAGCTCAACACCGAAATTGCGAACGTCCATCAATTGCTCCTACACTAAAGGTGCCAGCCCTGAAAGCTCTTGCTGGTCCTCATCACCCACTGGTAACCTCTCAAACGAACCACAAACACTTGGGCTCTCAACTTGTTTAGGCTACTAAAACTTCCAACGTACACAGCCTCTCCTGCTCAATCTGTCCAGAGCCCTACACCGAAATTGCGAACGTCCAGCGATTACTCCTACACTAAAGGTGCCAGCCCTGAAAGCTCTTGCTGGTCCTCATCTCCCACTGGTAACCTCTCAAACGAACCACAAACACTTGGGCTCTGAACTTGTTTAGGCTACTAAAACTTCCAACGTACACAGCCTCTCCTGCTCAATCTGGCCAGAGCCCTACACCGAAATTGCGAATGTCCAGCGATTGCTCCTACACTAAAGGTGCCAGCCCTGAAAGCTCTTGCTGGTCCTCATCTCCCACTGGTAACCTCTCAAACGAACCACAAACTCTTGGGCTCTGAACTTGTTTAGGCTACTAAAACTTCCAACGTACACAGCCTCTCCTGCTCAATCTGGCCAGAGCCCTACACCGAAATTGCGAACGTCCAGCGATTGCTCCTACACTAAAGGTGCCAGCCCTGAAAGCTCTTGCTGGTCCTCATCTCCCACTGGTAACCTCTCAAACGAACCACAAACACTTGGGCTCTGAACTTGTTTAGGCTACTAAAACTTCCAACGTACACAGCCTCTCCTGCTCAATCTGGCCAGAGCCCTACACCGAAATTGCGAACGTCCAGCGATTGCTCCTACACTAAAGGTGCCAGCCCTGAAAGCTCTTGCTGGTCCTCATCTCCCACTGGTAACCTCTCAAACGAACCACAAACACTTGGGCTCTCAACTTGTTTAGGCTACTAAAACTTCCAACGTACACAGCCTCTCCTGCTCAATCTGGCCAGAGCCCTACACCGAAATTGCGAACGTCCAGCGATTGCTCCTACACTAAAGGTGCCAGCCCTGAAAGCTCTTGCTGGTCCTCATCTCCCACTGGTAACCTCTCAAACGAACCACAAACACTTGGGCTCTGAACTTGTTTAGACACTCAAAGGTCCAGACGTATCATCGCTTCCTTTTGCTAATTCATGTCAGAGCTCAGCACCGAAATTGCGAACGTCCAGCGCTTGCTCCTATACTAAAGGTACCAGCCCTGAAAGCTCTTGCTGGTCCTCATCTCCCACTGGTAACCTCTCAAACGAACCACAAACACTTGGGCTCTGAACTTGTTTAGGCTACTAAAACTTCCAACGTACACAGCCTCTCCTGCTCAATCTGGCCAGAGCTCAACACCGAAATTGCGAACGTCCAGCGATTGCTCCTACACTAAAGGTGCCAGCCCTGAAAGCTCTTGCTGGTCCTCATCTCCCACTGGTAACCTCTCAAACGAACCACAAACACTTGGGCTCTGAACTTGTTTAGGCTACTAAAACTTCCAACGTACACAGCCTCTCCTGCTCAATCTGGCCAGAGCTCAACACTGAAATTGCGAACGTCCAGCGATTGCTCCTACACTAAAGGTGCCAGCCCTGAAAGCTCTTGCTGGTCCTCATCTCCCACTGGTAACCTCTCAAACGAACCACAAACACTTGGGCTCTGAACTTGTTTAGGCTACTAAAACTTCCAATGTACACAGCCTCTCCTGCTCAATCTGGCCAGAGCCCTACACCGAAATTGCAAATGTCCAGTGATTGCTCCTACACTAAAGGTGCCAGCCCTGAAAGCTCTTGCTGGTCCTCATCTCCCACTGCTAACCTCTCAAACGAACCACAAACACTTGGGCTCTGAACTTGTTTAGGCTACTAAAACTTCCAATGTACAAAGCCTCTCCTCCTCAATCTGGCCAGAGCTCAACACCGAAATTGCGAACGTCCAGCGATTGCTCCTACACTAAAGGTGCCAGCCCTGAAAGCTCTTGCTGGTCCTCATCTCCCACTGGTAACCTCTCAAACGAACCACAAACACTTGGGCTCTCAACTTGTTTAGGCTACTAAAACTTCCAACGTACACAGCCTCTCCTGCTCAATCTGGCCAGAGCCCTACACCGAAATTGCGAACGTCCAGCGATTGCTCCTACACTAAAGGTGCCAGCCCTGAAAGCTCTTGCTGGTCCTCATCTCCCACTGGTAACCTCTCAAACGAACCACAAACACTTGGGCTCTGAACTTGTTTAGGCTACTAAAACTTCCAACGTACACAGCCTCTCCTGCTCAATCTGGCCAGAGCCCTACACCGAAATTGCGAACGTCCAGCGATTGCTCCTACACTAAAGGTGCCAGCCCTGAAAGCTCTTGCTGGTCCTCATCTCCCACTGGTAACCTCTCAAACGAACCACAAACACTTGGGCTCTGAACTTGTTTAGACACTCAAAGGTCCAGACGTATCACCGCTTCCTTTTGCTAATTCACGTCAGAGCTCAGCACCGAAATTGCGAACGTCCAGCGATTGCTCCTATACTAAAGGTACCAGCCCTGAAAGCTCTTGCTGGTCCTCATCTCCCACTGCTAACCTCTCAAACGAACCACAAACACTTGGGCTCTGAACTTGTTTAGGCTCCTAAAACTTCCAACGTACACAGCCTCTCCTGCTCAATATGGCCAGAGCTCAACACCGAAATTGCGAACGTCCAGCGATTGCTCCTACACTAAAGGTGCCAGCCCTGAAAGCTCTTGCTGGTCCTCATCTCCCACTGGTAACCTCTCAAATGAACCACAAACTCTTGGGCTCTGAACTTGTTTAGGCTCCTAAAACTTCCAATGTACACAGCCTCTCCTGCTCAATCTGGCCAGAGCTCAACACTGAAATTGCGAACGTCCAGCGATTGCTCCTACACTAAAGGTGCCAGCCCTGAAAGCTCTTGCTGGTCCTCATCTCCCACTGGTAACCTCTCAAACGAACCACAAACACTTGGGCTCTGAACTTGTTTAGACACTCAAAGGTCCAGACATATCACCGCTTCCTTTTGCTAATTCATGTCAGAGCTCAGCACCGAAATTGCGAACGTCCAGCGATTGCTCCTACACTAAAGGTGCCAGCCCTGAAAGCTCTTGCTGGTCCTCATCTCCCACTGGTAACCTCTCAAACGAACCACAAACACTTGGGCTCTGAAATTCTTTTGGCTACTAAAACTTCCAATGTACACAGCCTCTCCTGCTCAATCTGGCCAGAGCCCTACACCGAAATTGCAAATGTCCAGTGATTGCTCCTACACTAAAGGTGCCAGCCCTGAAAGCTCTTGCTGGTCCTCATCTCCCACTGGTCACCTCTCAAACGAACTACAAACACTTGGGCTCTGAACTTGTTTAGGCTACTAAAACTTCCAATGTACAAAGCCTCTCCTCCTCAATCTGGCCAAAGCTCAACACCGAAATTGCGAACGTCCAGCGATTGCTCCTACACTAAAGGTGCCAGCCCTGAAAGCTCTTGCTGGTCCTCATCTCCCACTGGTAACCTCTCAAACGAACCACAAACACTTGGGCTCTGAACTTGTTTAGGCTACTAAAACTTCCAACGTACACAGCCTCTCCTGCTCAATCTGGCCAGAGCCCTACACTGAAATTGCGAACGTCCAGCGATTGCTCCTACACTAAAGGTGCCAGCCCTGAAAGCTCTTGCTGATCCTCATCTCCCACTGGTAACCTCTCAAACGAACCACAAACACTTGGGCTCTGAACTTGTTTAGGCTACTAAAACTTCCAACGTACACAGCCTCTCCTACTCAATCTGGCCAGAGCCCTACACCGAAATTGCGAACGTCCAGCGATTGCTCCTACACTAAAGGTGCCAGCCCTGAAAGCTCTTGCTGGTCCTCATCTCCCACTGGTAACCTCTCAAACGAACCACAAACTCTTGGGCTCTGAACTTGTTTAGGCTACTAAAACTTCCAACGTACACAGCCTCTCCTGCTCAATCTGTCCAGAGCCCTACACCGAAATTGCGAACGTCCAGCGATTACTCCTACACTAAAGGTGCCAGCCCTGAAAGCTCTTGCTGGTCCTCATCTCCCACTGGTAACCTCTCAAACGAACCACAAACACTTGGGCTCTGAACTTGTTTAGGCTACTAAAACTTCCAACGTACACAGCCTCTCCTGCTCAATCTGGCCAGAGCTCAACACCGAAATTGCGAACGTCCAGCGATTGCTCCTACACTAAAGGTGCCAGCCCTGAAAGCTCTTGCTGCTCCTCATCTCCCACTGGTAACCTCTCAAACGAACCACAAACACTTGGGCTCTGAACTTGTTTAGACACTCAAAGGTCCAGACGTATCATCGCTTCCTTTTGCTAATACACGTCAGAGCTCAGCACCGAAATTGCGAACGTCCAGCGCTTGCACCTATACTAAAGGTACCAGCCCTGAAATCTCTTGCTGGTCCTCATCTCCCACTGGTAACCTCTCAAACGAACCACAAACACTTGGGCTCTGAAATTCTTTTGGCTACTAAAACTTCCAACGTACACAGCCTCTCCTGCTCAATCTGGCCAGAGCCCTACACCGAAATTGCGAACGTCCAGCGATTGCTCCTACACTAAAGGTGCCAGCCCTGAAAGCTCTTGCTGGTCCTCATCTCCCACTGGTAACCTCTCAAACGAACCACAAACTCTTGGGCTCTGAACTTGTTTAGGCTACTAAAACTTCCAACGTACACAGCCTCTCCTGCTCAATCTGGCCAGAGCCCTACACTGAAATTGCGAACGTCCAGCGATTGCTCCTACACTAAAGGTGCCAGCCCTGAAAGCTCTTGCTGATCCTCATCTCCCACTGGTAACGTCTCAAACGAACCACAAACACTTGGGCTCTGAACTTGTTTAGGCTCCTAAAACTTCCAACGTACACAGCCTCTCCTGCTCAATCTGGCCAGAGCTCAACACTGAAATTGCGAACGTCCAGCGATTGCTCCTACACTAAAGGTGCCAGCCCTGAAAGCTCTTGCTGGTCCTCATCTCCCACTGGTAAACTCTCAAACGAACCACAAACACTTGGGCTCTGAACTTGTTTAGACACTCAAAGGTCCAGACATATCACCGCTTCCTTTTGCTAATTCATGTCAGAGCTCAGCACCGAAATTGCGAACGTCCAGCGATTGCTCCTACACTAAAGGTGCCAGCCCTGAAAGCTCTTGCTGGTCCTCATCTCCCACTGGTAACCTCTCAAACGAACCACAAACACTTGGGCTCTGAAATTCTTTTGGCTACTAAAACTTCCAATGTACACAGCCTCTCCTGCTCAATCTGGCCAGAGCCCTACACCGAAATTGCAAATGTCCAGTGATTGCTCCTACACTAAAGGTGCCAGCCCTGAAAGCTCTTGCTGGTCCTCATCTCCCACTGGTCACCTCTCAAACGAACCACAAACACTTGGGCTCTGAACTTGTTTAGGCTACTAAAACTTCCAATGTACAAAGCCTCTCCTCCTCAATCTGGCCAAAGCTCAACACCGAAATTGCGAACGTCCAGCGATTGCTCCTACACTAAAGGTGCCAGCCCTGAAAGCTCTTGCTGGTCCTCATCTCCCACTGGTAACCTCTCAAACGAACCACAAACACTTGGGCTCTGAACTTGTTTAGGCTACTAAAACTTCCAACGTACACAGCCTCTCCTGCTCAATCTGGCCAGAGCCCTACACTGAAATTGCGAACGTCCAGCGATTGCTCCTACACTAAAGGTGCCAGCCCTGAAAGCTCTTGCTGATCCTCATCTCCCACTGGTAACCTCTCAAACGAACCACAAACACTTGGGCTCTGAACTTGTTTAGGCTACTAAAACTTCCAACGTACACAGCCTCTCCTACTCAATCTGGCCAGAGCCCTACACCGAAATTGCGAACGTCCAGCGATTGCTCCTACACTAAAGGTGCCAGCCCTGAAAGCTCTTGCTGGTCCTCATCTCCCACTGGTAACCTCTCAAACGAACCACAAACTCTTGGGCTCTCAACTTGTTTAGGCTACTAAAACTTCCAACGTACACAGCCTCTCCTGCTCAATCTGTCCAGAGCCCTACACCGAAATTGCGAACGTCCAGCGATTACTCCTACACTAAAGGTGCCAGCCCTGAAAGCTCTTGCTGGTCCTCATCTCCCACTGGTAACCTCTCAAACGAACCACAAACACTTGGGCTCTGAACTTGTTTAGGCTACTAAAACTTCCAACGTACACAGCCTCTCCTGCTCAATCTGGCCAGAGCTCAACACCGAAATTGCGAACGTCCAGCGATTGCTCCTACACTAAAGGTGCCAGCCCTGAAAGCTCTTGCTGGTCCTCATCTCCCACTGGTAACCTCTCAAACGAACCACAAACTCTTGGGCTCTGAACTTGTTTAGGCTACTAAAACTTCCAACGTACACAGCCTCTCCTGCTCAATCTGGCCAGAGCCCTACACTGAAATTGCGAACGTCCAGCGATTGCTCCTACACTAAAGGTGCCAGCCCTGAAAGCTCTTGCTGGTCCTCATCTCCCACTGGTAACCTCTCAAACGAACCACAAACTCTTGGGCTCTGAACTTGTTTAGGCTACTAAAACTTCCAACGTACACAGCCTCTCCTACTCAATGTGGCCAGAGCCCTACACCGAAATTGCGAACGTCCATCAATTGCTCCTACACTAAAGGCGCCAGCCCTGAAAGCTCTTGCTGGTCCTCATCTCCCACTGGTAACCTCTAAAACGAACCACAAACTCTTGGGCTCTGAACTTGTTTAGGCTACTAAAACTTCCAATGTACACAGCCTCTCCTGCTCAATCTGGCCAGAGCCCTACACCGAATTTGCGAACGTCCAGCGATTACTCCTACACTAAAGGTGCCAGCCCTGAAAGCTCTTGCTGGTCCTCATCTCCCACTGGTAACCTCTCAAACGAACCACAAACACTTGGGCTCTGAACTTGTTTAGGCTACTAAAACTTCCAACGTACACAGCCTCTCCTGCTCAATCTGGCCAGAGCTCAACACCGAAATTGCGAACGTCCAGCGATTGCTCATACACTAAAGGTGCCAGCCCTGAAAGCTCTTGCTGCTCCTCATCTCCCACTGGTAACCTCTCAAACGAACCACAAACACTTGGGCTCTGAACTTGTTTAGACACTCAAAGGTCCAGACGTATCATCGCTTCCTTTTGCTAATACAAGTCAGAGATCAGCACCGAAATTGCGAACGTCCAGCGCTTGCACCTATACTAAAGGTACCAGCCCTGAAAGCTCTTGCTGGTCCTCATCTCCCACTGGTAACCTCTCAAACGAACCACAAACACTTGGGCTCTGAAATTCTTTTGGCTACTAAAACTTCCAACGTACACAGCCTCTCCTGCTCAATCTGGCCAGAGCCCTACACCGAAATTGCGAACGTCTAGCGATTGCTCCTACACTAAAGGTGCCAGCCCTGAAAGCTCTTGCTGGTCCTCATCTCCCACTGGTAACCTCTCAAACGAACCACAAACTCTTGGGCTCTGAACTTGTTTAGGCTACTAAAACTTCCAACGTACACAGCCTCTCCTCCTCAATCTGGCCAGAGCTCAACACCGAAATTGCGAACGTCCAGCGATTGCTCCTACACTAAAGGTGCCAGCCCTGAAAGCTCTTGCTGGTCCTCATCTCCCACTGGTAACCTCTCAAACGAACCACAAACACTTGGGCTCTGAATTTGTTTAGGCTACTAAAACTTCCAACGTACACAAGCCTCTCCTGCTCAATCTGGCCAGAGCCCTACACCGAAATTGCAAATGTCCAGTGATTGCTCCTACACTAAAGGTGCCAGCCCTGAAAGCTCTTGCTGGTCCTCATCTCCCACTGGTAACCTCTCAAACGAACCACAAACTCTTGGGCTCTGAACTTGTTTAGGCTACTAAAACTTCCAACGTACACAGCCTCTCCTGCTCAATCTGGCCAGAGCCCTACACTGAAATTGCGAACGTCCAGCGATTGCTCCTACACTAAAGGTGCCAGCCCTGAAAGCTCTTGCTGATCCTCATCTCCCACTGGTAACGTCTCAAACGAACCACAAACACTTGGGCTCTGAACTTGTTTAGCCTACTAAAACTTCCAACGTACACAGCCTCTCCTACTCAATCTGGCCAGAGCCCTACACCGAAATTGCGAACGTCCAGCGATTGCTCCTACACTAAAGGTGCCAGCCCTGAAAGCTCTTGCTGGTCCTCATCTCCCACTGGTAACCTCTCAAACGAACCACAAACACTTGGGCTCTGAACTTGTTTAGGCTACTAAAACTTCCAACGTACACAGCCTCTCCTGCTCAATCTGACCAGAGCCCTACACCGAAATTGCGAACGTCCAGCGATTGCTCCTACGCTAAAGGTGCCAGCCCTGAAAGCTCTTGCTGGTCCTCATCTCCCACTGGTAACCTCTCAAACGAACCACAAACACTTGGGCTCTGAACTTGTTTAGGCTCCTAAAACTTCCAACGTACACAGCCTCTCCTGCTCAATCTGGCCAGAGCCCTACACCGAAATTGCGAACGTCCAGCGATTGCTCCTACACTAAAGGTGCCAGCCCTGAAAGCTCTTGCTGGTCCTCATCTCCCACTGGTAACCTCTCAAACGAACCACAAACACTTGGGCTCTGAACATGTTTAGGCTACTAAACTTCCAACGTACACAGCCTCTCCTGCTCAATCTGGCCAGAGCCCTACACCGAAATTGCGAACGTCCATCAATTGCTCCTACACTAAAGGTGCCAGCCCTGAAAGCTCTTGCTGGTCCTCATCTCCCACTGGTAACCTCTCAAACGAACCACAAACTCTTGGGCTCTGAACTTGTTTAGGCTACTAAAACTTCCAACGTACACAGCCTCTCCTGCTCAATCTGGCCAGAGCCCTACACTGAAATTGCGAACGTCCAGCGATTGCTCCTACACTAAAGGTGCCAGCCCTGAAAGCTCTTGCTGATCCTCATCTCCCACTGGTAACGTCTCAAACGAACCACAAACACTTGGGCTCTGAACTTGTTTAGGCTACTAAAACTTCCAACGTACACAGCCTCTCCTACTCAATCTGGCCAGAGCCCTACACCGAAATTGCGAACGTCCAGCGATTGCTCCTACACTAAAGGTGCCAGCCCTGAAAGCTCTTGCTGGTCCTCATCTCCCACTGGTAACCTCTCAAACGAACCACAAACACTTGGGCTCTGAACTTGTTTAGGCTACTAAAACTTCCAACGTACACAGCCTCTCCTGCTCAATCTGGCCAGAGCCCTACACCGAAATTGCGAACGTCCAGCGATTGCTCCTACGCTAAAGGTGCCAGCCCTGAAAGCTCTTGCTGGTCCTCATCTCCCACTGGTAACCTCTCAAACGAACCACAAACACTTGGGCTCTGAACTTGTTTAGGCTCCTAAAACTTCCAACGTACACAGCCTCTCCTGCTCAATCTGGCCAGAGCCCTACACCGAAATTGCGAACGTCCAGCGATTGCTCCTACACTAAAGGTGCCAGCCCTGAAAGCTCTTGCTGGTCCTCATCTCCCACTGGTAACCTCTCAAACGAACCACAAACACTTGGGCTCTGAACATGTTTAGGCTACTAAAACTTCCAACGTACACAGCCTCTCCTGCTCAATCTGGCCAGAGCTCAACACCGAAATTGCGAACGTCCATCAATTGCTCCTACACTAAAGGTGCCAGCCCTGAAAGCTCTTGCTGGTCCTCATCTCCCACTGGTAACCTCTCAAACGAACCACAAACACTTGGGCTCTCAACTTGTTTAGGCTACTAAAACTTCCAACGTACACAGCCTCTCCTGCTCAATCTGTCCAGAGCCCTACACCGAAATTGCGAACGTCCAGCGATTACTCCTACACTAAAGGTGCCAGCCCTGAAAGCTCTTGCTGGTCCTCATCTCCCACTGGTAACCTCTCAAACGAACCACAAACACTTGGGCTCTGAACTTGTTTAGGCTACTAAAACTTCCAACGTACACAGCCTCTCCTGCTCAATCTGGCCAGAGCTCAACACAGAAATTGCGAACATCCAGCGATTGCTCCTACACTAAAGGTGCCAGCCCTGAAAGCTCTTGCTGGTCCTCATCTCCCACTGGTAACCTCTCAAACGAACCACAAACACTTGGGCTCTGAACTTGTTTAGACACTAAAAGGTCCAGACGTATCATTGCTTCCTTTTGCTAATACACGTCAGAGCTCAGCACCGAAATTGCGAACGTCTAGCGCTTGCTCCTATACTAAAGGTACAAGCCCTGAAAGCTCTTGCTGGTCCTCATCTCCCACTGGTAACCTCTCAAACGAACCACAAACACTTGGGCTCTGAAATTCTTTTGCTACTAAAACTTCCAACGTACACAGCCTCTCCTGCTCAATCTGGCCAGAGCCCTACACCGAAATTGCGAACGTCCAGCGATTGCTCCTACACTAAAGGTGCCAGCCCTGAAAGCTCTTGCTGGTCCTCATCTCCCACTGGTAACCTCTCAAACGAACCACAAACTCTTGGGCTCTGAACTTGTTTAGGCTACTAAAACTTCCAACGTACACAGCCTCTCCTGCTCAATCTGGCCAGAGCTCAACACCGAAATTGCGAACGTCCAGCGATTGCTCCTACACTAAAGGCGCCAGCCCTGAAAACTCTTGCTGGTCCTCATCTCCCACTGGTAACCTCTCAAACGAACCACAAACACTTGGGCTCTGAACTTGTTTAGGCTACTAAAACTTCCAACGTACACAGCCTCTCCTGCTCAATCTGGCCAGGGCCCTACACCGAAATTGCGAATGTCCAGCGATTGCTCCTACACTAAAGGTGCCAGCCCTGAAAGCTCTTGCTGGTCCTCATCTCCCACTGCTAACCTCTCAAACGAACCACAAACTCTTGGGCTCTGAACTTGTTTAGGCTACTAAAACTTCCAACGTACACAGCCTCTCCTGCTCAATCTGGCCAGAGCCCTACACCGAAATTGCGAACGTCCAGCGATTGCTCCTACACTAAAGGTGCCAGCCCTGAAAGCTCTTGCTGGTCCTCATCTCCCACTGGTAACCTCTCAAACGAACCACAAACACTTGGGCTCTGAACTTGTTTAGGCTCCTAAAACTTCCAACGTACACAGCCTCTCCTGCTCAATCTGGCCAGAGCTCAACACTGAAATTGCGAACGTCCAGCGATTGCTCCTACACTAAAGGTGCCAGCCCTGAAAGCTCTTGCTGGTCCTCATCTCCCACTGGTAACCTCTCAAACGAACCACAAACACTTGGGCTCTGAACTTGTTTAGACACTCAAAGGTCCAGACGTATCACCGCTTCCTTTTGCTAATTCATGTCAGAGCTCAGCACCGAAATTGCGAACGTCCAGCGATTGCTCCTACACTAAAGGTGCCAGCCCTGAAAGCTCTTGCTGGTCCTCATCTCCCACTGGTAACCTCTCAAACGAACCACAAACACTTGGGCTCTGAAATTCTTTTGGCTACTAAAACTTCCAATGTACACAGCCTCTCCTGCTCAATCTGGCCAGAGCCCTACACCGAAATTGCAAATGTCCAGTGATTGCTCCTACACTAAAGGTGCCAGCCCTGAAAGCTCTTGCTGGTCCTCATCTCCCACTGGTAACCTCTCAAACGAACCACAAACACTTGGGCTCTGAACTTGTTTAGGCTACTAAAACTTCCAATGTACAAAGCCTCTCCTCCTCATTCTGGCCAAAGCTCAACACCGAAATTGCGAACGTCCAGCGATTGCTCCTACACTAAAGGTGCCAGCCCTGAAAGCTCTTGCTGGTCCTCATCTCCCACTGGTAACCTCTCAAACGAACCACAAACACTTGGGCTCTGAACTTGTTTAGGCTACTAAAACTTCCAACGTACACAGCCTCTCCTGCTCAATCTGGCCAGAGCCCTACACTGAAATTGCGAACGTCCAGCGATTGCTCCTACACTAAAGGTGCCAGCCCTGAAAGCTCTTGCTGATCCTCATCTCCCACTGGTAACGTCTCAAACGAACCACAAACACTTGGGCTCTGAACTTGTTTAGGCTACTAAAACTTCCAACGTACACAGCCTCTCCTGCTCAATCTGGCCAGAGCCCTACACTGAAATTGCGAACGTCCAGCGATTGCTCCTACACTAAAGGTGCCAGCCCTGAAAGCTCTTGCTGGTCCTCATCTCCCACTGGTAACCTCTCAAACGAACCACAAACTCTTGGGCTCTGAACTTGTTTAGGCTACTAAAACTTCCAACGTACACAGCCTCTCCTGCTCAATCTGTCCAGAGCCCTACACCGAAATTGCGAACGTCCAGCGATTACTCCTACACTAAAGGTGCCAGCCCTGAAAGCTCTTGCTGGTCCTCATCTCCCACTGGTAACCTCTCAAACGAACCACAAACACTTGGGCTCTCAACTTGTTTAGGCTACTAAAACTTCCAACGTACACAGCCTCTCCTGCTCAATCTGGCCAGAGCTCAACACCGAAATTGCGAACGTCCAGCGATTGCTCCTACACTAAAGGTGCCAGCCCTGAAAGCTCTTGCTGCTCCTCATCTCCCACTGGTAACCTCTCAAACGAACCACAAACACTTGGGCTCTGAACTTGTTTAGACACTCAAAGGTCCAGACGTATCATCGCTTCCTTTTGCTAATACACGTCAGAGCTCAGCACCGAAATTGCGAACGTCCAGCGCTTGCACCTATACTAAAGATACCAGCCCTGAAAGCTCTTGCTGGTCCTCATCTCCCACTGGTAACCTCTCAAACGAACCACAAACACTTGGGCTCTGAAATTCTTTTGGCTACTAAAACTTCCAACGTACACAGCCTCTCCTGCTCAATCTGGCCAGAGCCCTACACCGAAATTGCGAACGTCCAGCGATTGCTCCTACACTAAAGGTGCCAGCCCTGAAAGCTCTTGCTGGTCCTCATCTCCCACTGGTAACCTCTCAAACGAACCACAAACTCTTGGGCTCTGAACTTGTTTAGGCTACTAAAACTTCCAACGTACACAGCCTCTCCTCCTCAATCTGGCCAGAGCTCAACACCGAAATTGCGAACGTCCAGCGATTGCTCCTACACTAAAGGCGCCAGCCCTGAAAACTCTTGCTGGTCCTCATCTCCCACTGGTAACCTCTCAAACGAACCACAAACACTTGGGCTCTGAACTTGTTTAGGCTACTAAAACTTCCAACGTACACAGCCTCTCCTGCTCAATCTGGCCAGAGCCCTACACCGAAATTGCGAACGTCCAGCGATTGCTCCTACACTAAAGGTGCCAGCCCTGAAAGCTCTTGCTGGTCCTCATCTCCCACTGGTAACCTCTCAAACGAACCACAAACACTTCGGCTCTGAACTTGTTTAGGCTCCTAAAACTTCCAACGTACACAGCCTCTCCTGCTCAATCTGGCCAGAGCCCTACACCGAAATTGCGAACGTCCAGCGATTGCTCCTACACTAAAGGTGCCAGCCCTGAAAGCTCTTGCTGGTCCTCATCTCCCACTGGTAACCTCTCAAACGAACCACAAACACTTGGGCTCTGAACTTGTTTAGGCTACTAAAACTTCCAACGTACACAGCCTCTCCTGCTCAATCTGGCCAGAGCTCAACACCGAAATTGCGAACGTCCAGCGATTGCTCCTACACTAAAGGTGCCAGCCCTGAAAGCTCTTGCTGCTCCTCATCTCCCACTGGTAACCTCTCAAACGAACCACAAACACTTGGGCTCTGAACTTGTTTAGACACTCAAAGGTCCAGACGTATCATCGCTTCCTTTTGCTAATACACGTCAGAGCTCAGCACCGAAATTGCGAACGTCCAGCGCTTGCACCTACACTAAAGGTACCAGCCCTGAAAGCTCTTGCTGGTCCTCATCTCCCACTGGTAACCTCTCAAACGAACCACAAACACTTGGGCTCTGAAATTCTTTTGGCTACTAAAACTTCCAACGTACACAGCCTCTCCTGCTCAATCTGGCCAGAGCCCTACACCGAAATTGCGAACGTCCAGCGATTGCTCCTACACTAAAGGTGCCAGCCCTGAAAGCTCTTGCTGGTCCTCATCTCCCACTGGTAACCTCTCAAACGAACCACAAACTCTTGGGCTCTGAACTTGTTTAGGCTACTAAAACTTCCAACGTACACAGCCTCTCCTCCTCAATCTGGCCAGAGCTCAACACCGAAATTGCGAACGTCCAGCGATTGCTCCTACACTAAAGGCGCCAGCCCTGAAAACTCTTGCTGGTCCTCATCTCCCACTGGTAACCTCTCAAACGAACCACAAACACTTGGGCTCTGAACTTGTTTAGGCTACTAAAACTTCCAACGTACACAGCCTCTCCTGCTCAATCTGGCCAGAGCCCTACACCGAAATTGCGAACGTCCAGCGATTGCTCCTACACTAAAGGTGCCAGCCCTGAAAGCTCTTGCTGGTCCTCATCTCCCACTGGTAACCTCTCAAACGAACCACAAACACTTCGGCTCTGAACTTGTTTAGGCTCCTAAAACTTCCAACGTACACAGCCTCTCCTGCTCAATCTGGCCAGAGCCCTACACCGAATTGCGAACGTCCAGCGATTGCTCCTACACTAAAGGTGCCAGCCCTGAAAGCTCTTGCTGGTCCTCATCTCCACTGGTAACCTCTCAAACGAACCACAAACACTTGGGCTCTGAACTTGTTTAGGCTACTAAAACTTCCAACGTACACAGCCTCTCCTGCTCAATCTGGCCAGAGCTCAACACCGAAATTGCGAACGTCCAGCGATTGCTCCTACACTAAAGGTGCCAGCCCTGAAAGCTCTTGCTGCTCCTCATCTCCCACTGGTAACCTCTCAAACGAACCACAAACACTTGGGCTCTGAACTTGTTTAGACACTCAAAGGTCCAGACGTATCATCGCTTCCTTTTGCTAATACACGTCAGAGCTCAACACCGAAATTGCGAACGTCCAGCGCTTGCACCTACACTAAAGGTACCAGCCCTGAAAGCTCTTGCTGGTCCTCATCTCCCACTGGTAACCTCTCAAACGAACCACAAACACTTGGGCTCTGAAATTCTTTTGGCTACTAAAACTTCCAACGTACACAGCCTCTCCTGCTCAATCTGGCCAGAGCCCTACACCGAAATTGCGAACGTCCAGCGATTGCTCCTACACTAAAGGTGCCAGCCTGAAAGCTCTTGCTGGTCCTCATCTCCACTGGTAACCTCTCAAACGAACCACAAACTCTTGGGCTCTGAACTTGTTTAGGCTACTAAAACTTCCAACGTACACAGCCTCTCCTCCTCAATCTGGCCAGAGCTCAACACCGAAATTGCGAACGTCCAGCGATTGCTCCTACACTAAAGGCGCCAGCCCTGAAAACTCTTGCTGGTCCTCATCTCCCACTGGTAACCTCTCAAACGAACCACAAACACTTGGGCTCTGAACTTTTTTAGGCTACTAAAACTTCCAACGTACACAGCCTCTCCTGCTCAATCTGGAAAGAGCCCTACACCGAAATTGCGAATGTCCAGCGATTGCTCCTACACTAAAGGTGCCAGCCCTGAAAGCTCTTGCTGGTCCTCATCTCCCACTGGTAACCTCTCAAACGAACCACAAACACTTGGGCTCTGAACTTGTTTAGGCTCCTAAAACTTCCAACGTACACAGCCTCTCCTGCTCAATCTGGCCAGAGCCCTACACCGAAATTGCGAACGTCCAGCGATTGCTCCTACACTAAAGGTGCCAGCCCTGAAAGCTCTTGCTGGTCCTCATCTCCCACTGGTAACCTCTCAAACGAACCACAAACACTTGGGCTCTGAACTTGTTTAGGCTACTAAAACTTCCAACGTACACAGCCTCTCCTGCTCAATCTGGCCAGAGCTCAGCAGCGAAATTGCGAACGTCCAGCGATTGCTCCTACACTAAAGGTGCCAGCCCCTGAAAGCTCTTGCTGGTCCTCATCTCCCACTGCTAACCTCTCAAACGAACCACAAACACTTGGGCTCTGAACTTGTTTAGGCTACTAAAACTTCCAACGTACACAGCCTCTCCTGCTCAATCTGGCCAGAGCCCTACACCGAAATTGTGAACGTCCAGCGATTGCTCCTACACTAAAGGTGCCAGCCCTGAAAGCTCTTGCTGGTCCTCATCTCCCACTGGTAACCTCTCAAACGAACCACAAACACTTGGGCTCTGAACTTGTTTAGACTACTCAAAGTCCAAGTATCACCGCTCTCCTTGCTAACTCAATGTCAGAGCTCACACCGAAATTGCGAACGTCCAGCTGATTGCTCCTACACTAAAGGTGCCAGCCCTGAAAGCTCTTGCTGGTCCTCATCTCCCACTGGTAACCTCTCAAACGAACCACAAACACTTGGCTCTGAACTTGTTTAGCCTACTAAAACTTCCAACGTACACAGCCTCTCCTGCTCAATCTGGCCAGAGCTCAACACCGACATTGCGAACGTCCAGCGATTGCTCCTACACTAAAGTGCCAGCCCTGAAAGCTCTTGCTGGTCCTCATCTCCCACTGGTAACCTCTCAAACGAACCACAAACACTTGGGCTCTGAACTTGTTTAGCCTACTAAAACTTCCAACGTACACAGCCTCTCCTGCTCAATCTGGCCAGAGCTCAACACCGAAATTGCGAACGTCCAGGGATTACTCCTACACTAAAGGTGCCAGCCCTGAAAGCTCTTGCTGGTCCTCATCTCCCACTGGTAACCTCTCAAACGAACCACAAACACTTGGGCTCTGAACCTTGTTTAGCCTACTAAAACTTCCAACGTACACAGCCTCTCCTGCTCAATCTGGCCAGAGCTCAACACCGACATTGCGAACGTCCAAGGATTACTCCTACACTAAAGGTGCCAGCCCTGAAAGCTCTTGCTGGTCCTCATCTCCCACTGGTAACCTCTCAAACGAACCACAAACACTTGGGCTCTGAACTTGTTTAGCCTACTAAAACTTCCAACGTACACAGCCTCTCCTGCTCAATCTGGCCAGAGCTCAACACCGACATTGCGAACGTCCAGTGATTGCTCCTACACTAAAGGTGCCAGCCCTGAAAGCTCTTGCTGGTCCTCATCTCCCACTGGTAACCTCTCAAACGAACCACAAACACTTGGGCTCTGAACTTGTTTAGCCTACTAAAACTTCCAACGTACACAGCCTCTCCTGCTCAATCTGGCCAGAGCTCAACACCGAAATTGCGAACGTCCAGCGATTGCTCCTACACTAAAGGTGCCGGCCCTGAAAGCTCTTGCTGGTCCTCATCTCCCACTGGTAACCTCTCAAACGAACCACAAACACTTGGGCTCTGAACTTGTTTAGCCTACTAAAACTTCCAACGTACACAGCCTCTCCTGCTCAATCTGGCCAGAGCTCAACACCGACATTGCGAACGTCCAGCGATTGCTCCTACGCTAAAGGTGCCAGCCCTGAAAGCTCTTGCTGGTCCTCATCTCCCACTGGTAACCTCTCAAACGAACCACAAACACTTGGCCTCTGAACTTGTTTAGCCTACTAAAACTTCCAACGTACACAGCCTCTCCTGCTCAATCTGGCCAAAATTCAACACCGACATTGCGAACGTCCAGGATTGCTCCTACGCTAAAGGTGCCAGCCCTGAAAGCTCTTGCTGGTCCTCATCTCCCACTGGTAACCTCTCAAACGAACCACAAACACTTGCGCTCTGAACTTGTTTAGCCTACTAAAACTTCCAACGTACACAGCCTCTCCTGCTCAATCTGGCCAGAGCTCAACACCGAAATTGCGAACGTCCAGCGATTGCTCCTACACTAAAGGTGCCAGCCCTGAAAGCTCTTGCTGGTCCTCATCTCCCACTGGTAACCTCTCAAACGAACCACAAACACTTGGGCTCTGAACTTGTTTAGCCTACTAAAACTTCCAACGTACACAGCCTCTCCTGCTCAATCTGGCCAGAGCTCAACACCGAAATTGCGAACGTCCAAGGATTGCTCCTACACTAAAGGTGCCAGCCCTGAAAGCTCTTGCTGGTCCTCATCTCCCACTGGTAACCTCTCAAATGAACCACAAACACTTGGGCTCTGAACTTGTTTAGCCTACTAAAACTTCCAACGTACACAGCCTCTCCTGCTCAATCTGGCCAGAGCTCAACACCGACATTGCGAACGTCCAGCGATTGCTCCTACACTAAAGGTGCCAGCCCTGAAAGCTCTTGCTGGTCCTCATCTCCCACTGGTAACCTCTCAAACGAACCACAAACACTTGGGCTCTGAACTTGTTTAGCCTACTAAAACTTCCAACGTACACAGCCTCTCCTGCTCAATCTGGCCAGAGCTCAACTCCGAAATTGCGAACGTCCAGGGATTGCTCCTACACTAAAGGTGCCAGCCCTGAAAGCTCTTGCTGGTCCTCATCTCCCACTGATAACCTCTCAAACGAACCACAAACACTTGGGCTCTGAACTTGTTTAGCCTACTAAAACTTCCAACGTACACAGCCTCTCCTGCTCAATCTGGCCAGAGCTCAACACCGACATTGCGAACGTCCAGTGATTGCTCCTACACTAAAGGTGCCAGCCCTGAAAGCTCTTGCTGGTCCTCATCTCCCACTGGTAACCTCTCAAACGAACCACAAACACTTGGGCTCTGAACTTGTTTAGCCCACTAAAACTTCCAACGTACACAGCCTCTCCTGCTCAATCTGGCCAGAGCTCAACTCCGAAATTGCGAACGTCCAGGGATTGCTCCTACACTAAAGGTGCCAGCCCTGAAAGCTCTTGCTGGTCCTCATCTCCCACTGGTAACCTCTCAAACGAACCACAAACACCTTGGGCTCTGAACTTGTTTAGCCTACTAAAACTTCCAACGTACACAGCCTCTCCTGCTCAATCTGGCCAGAGCTCAACACCGAAATTGCGAACGTCCAGTGATTGCTCCTACACTAAAGGTGCCAGCCCTGAAAGCTCTTGCTGGTCCTCATCTCCCACTGGTAACCTCTCAAACGAACCACAAACACTTGGGCTCTGAACTTGTTTAGCCTACTAAAACTTCCAACGTACACAGCCTCTCCTGCTCAATCTGCCAGAGCTCAACACCGACATTGCGAACGTCCAGCGATTGCTCCTACACTAAAAGTGCCAGCCCTGAATGCTCTTGCTGGTCCTCATCTCCCACTGGTAACCTCTCAAACGAACCACAAACACTTGGGCTCTGAACTTGTTTAGCCTACTAAAACTTCCAACGTACACAGCCTCTCCTGCTCAATCTGGCCAGAGCTCAACACCGAAATTGCGAACGTCCAGCGATTGCTCCTACACTAAAGGTGCCAGCCCTGAAAGCTCTTGCTGGTCCTCATCTCCCACTGGTAACCTCTCAAACGAACCACAAACACTTGGGCTCTGAACTTGTTTAGCCTACTAAAACTTCCAACGTACACAGCCTCTCCTGCTCAATCTGGCCAAAATTCACCAACGAAATTGCGAACGTCCAGGGATTGCTCCTACACTAAAGGTGCCAGCCCTGAAAGCTCTTGCTGGTCCTCATCTCCCACTGGTAACCTCTCAAACGAACCACAAACACTTGGGCTCTGAACTTGTTTAGCCTACTAAAACTTCCAACGTACACAGCCTCTCCTGCTCAATCTGGCCAAAATTCACCAGCGAAATTGCGAACGTCCAGGGATTGCTCCTACACTAAAGGTGCCAGCCCTGAAAGCTCTTGCTGGTCCTCATCTCCCACTGGTAACCTCTCAAACGAACCACAAACACTTGGGCTCTGAACTTGTTTAGCCTACTAAAACTTCCAACGTACACAGCCTCTCCTGCTCAATCTGGCCAAAATTCAACACCGAAATTGTGAACGTCCAGGGATTGCTCCTACACTAAAGGTGCCAGCCCTGAAAGCTCTTGCTGGTCCTCATCTCCCACTGGTAACCTCTCAAACGAACCACAAACACTTGGGCTCTGAACTTGTTTAGCCTACTAAAACTTCCAACGTACACAGCCTCTCCTGCTCAATCTGGCCAGAGCTCAACACCGACATTGCGAACGTCCAGGGATTGCTCCTACACTAAAGGTGCCAGCCCTGAAAGCTCTTGCTGGTCCTCATCTCCCACTGGTAACCTCTCAAACGAACCACAAACACTTGGGCTCTGAACTTGTTTAGCCTACTAAAACTTCCAACGTACACAGCCTCTCCTGCTCAATCTGGCCAGAGCTCAACACCGAAATTGCGAACGTCCAAGGATTGCTCCTACACTAAAGGTGCCAGCCCTGAAAGCTCTTGCTGGTCCTCATCTCCCACTGGTAACCTCTCAAACGAACCACAAACACTTGGGCTCTGAACTTGTTTAGCCTACTAAAACTTCCAACGTACACAGCCTCTCCTGCTCAATCTGGCCAGAGCTCAACACCGACATTGCGAACGTCCAGCGATTGCTCCTACACTAAAGGTGCCAGCCCTGAAAGCTCTTGCTGGTCCTCATCTCCCACTGGTAACCTCTCAAACGAACCACAAACACTTGGGCTCTGAACTTGTTTAGCCTTCTAAAACTTCCAACGTGCACAGCCTCTCCTGCTCCATCTGGCCAGAATTCACCAACGAAATTGCGAACATCCAGCGATTGCTCCTACACTAAAGGTGCCAGCCCTGAAAGCTCTTGCTGGTCCTCATCTCCCACTGGTAACCTCTCAAACGAACCACAAACACTTGGGCTCTGAACTTGTTTAGCCTTCTAAAACTTCCAACGTACACAGCCTCTCCTGCTCAATCTGGCCAGAGCTCAACTCCGAAATTGCGAACGTCCAGGGATTGCTCCTACACTAAAGGTGCCAGCCCTGAAAGCTCTTGCTGGTCCTCATCTCCCACTGGTAACCTCTCAACGAACCACAAACACTTGGCCTCTGAACTTGTTTAGCCTACTAAAACTTCCAACGTACACAGCCTCTCCTGCTCAATCTGGCCAAAATTCACCAACGAAATTGCGAACGTCCAGGGATTGCTCCTACACTAAAGGTGCCAGCCCTGAAAGCTCTTGCTGGTCCTCATCTCCCACTGGTAACCTCTCAAACGAACCACAAACACTTGGGCTCTGAACTTGTTTAGCCTACTAAAACTTCCAACGTACACAGCCTCTCCTGCTCAATCTGGCCAGAGCTCAACTCCGAAATTGCGAACGTCCAGGGATTGCTCCTACACTAAAGGTGCCAGCCCTGAAAGCTCTTGCTGGTCCTCATCTCCCACTGGTAACCTCTCAAACGAACCACAAACACTTGGGCTCTGAACTTGTTTAGCCTACTAAAACTTCCAACGTACACAGCCTCTCCTGCTCAATCTGGCCAGAGCTCAACAGCGAAATTGCGAACGTCCAGCGATTGCTCCTACACTAAAGGTGCCAGCCCTGAAAGCTCTTGCTGGTCCTCATCTCCCACTGGTAACCTCTCAAACGAACCACAAACACTTGGGCTCTGAACTTGTTTAGCCTACTAAAACTTCCAACGTACACAGCCTCTCCTGCTCAATCTGGCCAGAGCTCAACACCGACATTGCGAACGTCCAGCGATTGCTCCTACACTAAAGGTGCCAGCCCTGAAAGCTCTTGCTGGTCCTCATCTCCCACTGGTAACCTCTCAAACGAACCACAAACACTTGGGCTCTGAACTTGTTTAGCCTACTAAAACTTCCAACGTACACAGCCTCTCCTGCTCAATCTGGCCAGAGCTCAACACCAAAATTGCGAACGTCCAGCGATTGCTCCTACACTAAAGGTGCCAGCCCTGAAAGCTCTTGCTGGTCCTCATCTCCCACTGGTAACCTCTCAAACGAACCACAAACACTTGGGCTCTGAACTTGTTTAGCCTACTAAAACTTCCAACGTACACAGCCTCTCCTGCTCAATCTGGCCAGAGCTCAACTCTGAAATTGCGAACGTCCAGGGATTGCTCCTACACTAAAGGTGCCAGCCCTGAAAGCTCTTGCTGGTCCTCATCTCCCACTGGTAACCTCTCAAACGAACCACAAACACTTGGGCTCTGAACTTGTTTAGCCTACTAAAACTTCCAACGTACACAGCCTCTCCTGCTCAATCTGGCCAAAATTCAACACCGAAATTGTGAACGTCCAGCGATTGCTCCTACACTAAAGGTGCCAGCCCTGAAAGCTCTTGCTGGTCCTCATCTCCCACTGGTAACCTCTCAAACGAACCACAAACACTTGGGCTCTGAACTTGTTTAGCCTACTAAAACTTCCAACGTACACAGCCTCTCCTGCTCAATCTGGCCAGAGCTCAACTCTGAAATTGCGAACGTCCAGGGATTGCTCCTACACTAAAGGTGCCAGCCCTGAAAGCTCTTGCTGGTCCTCATCTCCCACTGGTAACCTCTCAAACGAACCACAAACACTTGGGCTCTGAACTTGTTTAGCCTACTAAAACTTCCAACGTACACAGCCTCTCCTGCTCAATCTGGCCAGAGCTCAACACCGACATTGCGAACGTCCAGCGATTGCTCCTACACTAAAGGTGCCAGCCCTGAAAGCTCTTGCTGGTCCTCATCTCCCACTGGTAACCTCTCAAACGAACCACAAACACTTGGGCTCTGAACTTGTTTAGCCTTCTAAAACTTCCAACGTACACAGCCTCTCCTGCTCAATCTGGCCAGAGCTCAACTCCGAAATTGCGAACGTCCAGGGATTGCTCCTACACTAAAGGTGCCAGCCCTGAAAGCTCTTGCTGGTCCTCATCTCCCACTGGTAACCTCTCAAACGAACCACAAACACTTGGGCTCTGAACTTGTTTAGCCCACTAAAACTTCCAACGTACACAGCCTCTCCTGCTCAATCTGGCCAGAGCTCAACACCGAAATTGCGAACGTCCAGCGATTGCTCCTACACTAAAGGTGCCAGCCCTGAAAGCTCTTGCTGGTCCTCATCTCCCACTGGTAACCTCTCAAACGAACCACAAACACTTGGCTCTGAACTTGTTTAGCCTACTAAAACTTCCAACGTACACAGCCTCTCCTGCTCAATCTGGCCAGAGCTCAACACCGACATTGCGAACGTCCAGTGATTGCTCCTACACTAAAGGTGCCAGCCCTGAAAGCTCTTGCTGGTCCTCATCTCCCACTGGTAACCTCTCAAACGAACCACAAACACTTGGGCTCTGAACTTGTTTAGCCTACTAAAACTTCCAACGTACACAGCCTCTCCTGCTCAATCTGGCCAAAATTCACCAACGAAATTGCGAACGTCCAGGGATTGCTCCTACACTAAAGGTGCCAGCCCTGAAAGCTCTTGCTGGTCCTCATCTCCCACTGGTAACCTCTCAAACGAACCACAAACACTTGGGCTCTGAACTTGTTTAGCCTACTAAAACTTCCAACGTACACAGCCTCTCCTGCTCAATCTGGCCAAAATTCACCAGCGAAATTGCGAACGTCCAGGGATTGCTCCTACACTAAAGGTGCCAGCCCTGAAAGCTCTTGCTGGTCCTCATCTCCCACTGGTAACCTCTCAAACGAACCACAAACACTTGCGCTCTGAACTTGTTTAGCCTACTAAAACTTCCAACGTACACAGCCTCTCCTGCTCAATCTGGCCAAAATTCAACACCGAAATTGTGAACGTCCAGGGATTGCTCCTACACTAAA
>NW_026776733.1:0-48672 GCF_030936135.1 Gavia stellata | reverse complement strand
TGCTCTGGCCAGATTGAGGAGGAGAGGCTGAGTACGTTGGGAATTTTAGTAGCCAAAAGAATTTCAGAGCCCAAGAGTTTGTGGTTCGTTTGAGAGGTTACCAGTGGGAGATGAGGACCAGCAAGAGCTTTCAGGGCTGGCACCTTTAGTGTAGGAGCAATCGCTGGACGTTCGTAACTTCGGTGTTGAGCTCTGGCCAGATTGAGCAGGAGAGGCTGTGTACGTTGGAAGTTTTAGTAGCCTAAACAAGTTCAGAGCCCAAGTGTTTGTGGTTCGTTTGAGAGGTTACCAGTGGGAGATGAGGACCAGCAACAGCATTCGGGGCTGGCACCTTTAGTGTAGGAGCAATCGCTGGACGTTCGTAACTTCGGTGTTGAGCTCTGGCCAGATTGAGGAGGAGAGGCTGAGTACGTTGGGAATTTTAGTAGCCAAAAGAATTTCAGAGCCCAAGAGTTTGTGGTTCGTTTGAGAGGTTACCAGTGGGAGATGAGGACCAGCAAGAGCTTTCAGGGCTGGCACCTTTAGTGTAGGAGCAATCGCTGGACGTTCGTAACTTCGGTGTTGAGCTCTGGCCAGATTGAGCAGGAGAGGCTGTGTACGTTGGAAGTTTTAGTACCCTAAACAAGTTCAGAGCCCAAGTGTTTGTGGTTCGTTTGAGAGGTTACCAGTGGGAGATGAGGACCAGCAAGAGCTTTCAGGGCTGGCACCTTTAGTGTAGGAGCAATCGCTGGACGTTCGCAATTTCGGTGTAGGGCTCTGGCGAGATTGAGCAGGAGAGGCTGTGTACGTTGGAAGTTTTAGTAGCCTAAACAAGTTCAGAGCCCAAGAGTTTGTGGTTCGTTTGAGAGGTTACCAGTGGGAGATGAGGACCAGCAAGAGCTTTCAGGGCTGGCACCTTTAGTGTAGGAGCAATCGCTGGACGTTCGCAATTTCGGTGTAGGGCTCTGGCCAGATTGAGCAGGAGAGGCTGTGTACGTTGGAAGTTTTAGTAGCCTAAACAAGTTCAGAGCCTAAGTGTTTGTGGTTCGTTTGAGAGGTTACCAGTGGGAGATGAGGACCAGCAAGAGCTTTCAGGGCTGGCACCTTTAGTGTAGGAGCAATCGCTGGACGTTCTCAATTTCGGTGTTGAGCTCTGGCCAGATTGAGCAGGAGAGGCTGTGTACGTTGGAAGTTTTAGTAGCCAAAAGAATTTCAGAGCCCAAGTGTTTGTGGTTCGTTTGAGAGGTTACCAGTGGGAGATGAGGACCAGCAAGAGCTTTCAGGGCTGGCACCTTTAGTGTAGGAGCAATCGCTGGACGTTCGTAATTTCGGTGTTGAGCTCTGACATGAATTAGCAAAAGGAAGCGATGATACGTCTGCATCTTTGAGTGTCTAAACAAGTTCAGAGCCCAAGTGTTTGTGGTTCGTTTGAGAGGTTACCAGTGGGAGATGAGGACTAGCAAGAGCTTTCAGGGCTGGCGCCATTAGTGTAGGAGCAATCGCTGGACGTTCGCAATTTCGGTGTAGGGCTCTGGCCAGATTGAGCTGGAGAGGCTGTGTACGTTGGAAGTTTTAGTAGCCTAAACAATTTCAGTGCCCAAGTGTTTGTGGTTCGTTTGAGAGGTTACCAGTGGGAGATGAGGACCAGCAACAGCATTCGGGGCTGGCACCTTTAGTGTAGGAGCTATCGCTGGACGTTCGCAATTTCGGTGTTGAGCTCTGGCCAGATTGAGCAGGAGAGGCTTTGTACGTTGGGAGTTTTAGTAGCCTAAACAAGTTCAGAGCCCAAGAGTTTGTGGTTCGTTTGAGAGGTTACCAGTGGGAGATGAGGACCAGCAAGAGCTTTCAGGGCTGGCACCATTAGTGTAGGAGCAATCGCTGGACGTTCGCAATTTCGGTGTAGGGCTCTGGCCAGATTGAGCAGGAGAGGCTGTGTACGTTGGAAGTTTTAGTAGCCTAAACAAGTTCAGAGCCCAAGTGTTTGTGGTTCGTTTGAGAGGTTACCAGTGGGAGATGAGGACCAGCAAGAGCTTTCAGGGCTGGCACCTTTAGTGTAGGAGCAATCGCTGGACGTTCGCAATTTCGGAGTTGAGCTCTGGCCAGATTGAGCAGGAGAGGCTGTGTACATTGGAAGTTTTAGTAGCCAAAAGAATTTCAGAGCCCAAGTGTTTGTGGTTCGTTTGAGAGGTTACCAGTGGGAGATGAGGACCAGCAACAGCATTCGGGGCTGGCACCTTTAGTGTAGGAGCAATCGCTGGACGTTCACAATTTCGGTGTTGAGCTCTGGCCAGATTGAGGAGGAGAGGCTGAGTACGTTGGGAATTTTAGTAGCCTAAACAAGTTCAGAGCCCAAGTGTTTGTGGTTCGTTTGAGAGGTTACCAGTGGGAGATGAGGACCAGCAAGAGCTTTCAGGGCTGGCACCTTTAGTGTAGGAGCTATCGCTGGACGTTCGCAATTTCGGTGTAGGGCTCTGGCCAGATTGAGCAGGAGAGGCTGTGTACGTTGGAAGTTTTAGTAGCCTAAACAAGTTCAGAGCCCAAGTGTTTGTGGTTCGTTTGAGAGGTTACCAGTGGGAGATGAGGACCAGCAAGAGCTTTCAGGGCTGGCACCTTTAGTGTAGGAGCAATCGCTGGACATTTGCAATTTCGGTGTAGGGCTCTGGCGAGATTGAGCAGGAGAGGCTGTGTACGTTGGAAGTTTTAGTAGCCTAAACAAGTTCAGAGCCCAAGAGTTTGTGGTTCGTTTGAGAGGTTACCAGTGGGAGATGAGGACCAGCAAGAGCTTTCAGGGCTGGCACCTTTAGTGTAGGAGCAATCGCTGGACGTTCGCAATTTCGGTGTAGGGCTCTGGCCAGATTGAGCAGGAGAGGCTGTGTACGTTGGAAGTTTTAGTAGCCTAAACAAGTTCAGAGCCCAAGTGTTTGTGGTTCGTTTGAGAGGTTACCAGTGGGAGATGAGGACCAGCAAGAGCTTTCAGGGCTGGCACCTTTAGTGTAGGAGCAATCGCTGGACGTTCACAATTTCGGTGTTGAGCTCTGGCCAGATTGAGCAGGAGAGGCTGTGTACATTGGAAGTTTTAGTAGCCAAAAGAATTTCAGAGCCCAAGTGTTTGTGGTTCGTTTGAGAGGTTACCAGTGGGAGATGAGGACCAGCAAGAGCTTTCAGGGCTGGCACCTTTAGTGTAGGAGCAATCGCTGGACGTTCGTAATTTCGGTGTTGAGCTCTGACATGAATTAGCAAAAGGAAGCGATGATACGTCTGCATCTTTGAGTGTCTAAACAAGTTCAGAGCCCAAGTGTTTGTGG
Source organism: Gavia stellata (assembly GCF_030936135.1). Lineage (NCBI taxonomy): Eukaryota > Metazoa > Chordata > Aves > Gaviiformes > Gaviidae > Gavia > Gavia stellata. The sequence goes on along the minus strand of NW_026776733.1, from coordinate 45,388 downwards.
TTCGTTTGAGAGGTTACCAGTGGGAGATGAGGACCAGCAAGAGCTTTCAGGGCTGGCACCTTTAGTGTAGGAGCAATCGCTGGACGTTCGTAACTTCGGTGTTGAGCTCTGGCCAGATTGAGCTGGAGAGGCTGTGTATGTTGGAAGTTTTAGTAGCCTAAACAAGTTCAGAGCCCAAGTGTTTGTGGTTCGTTTGAGAGGTTACCAGTGGGAGATGAGGACCAGCAAGAGCTTTCAGGGCTGGCACCTTTAGTGTAGGAGCTATCGCTGGACTTTCGCAATTTCGGTGTAGGGCTCTGGCCAGATTGAGCAGGAGAGGCTGTGTACGTTGGAAGTTTTAGTAGCCTAAACAAGTTCAGAGCCCAAGAGTTTGTGGTTTCGTTTGAGAGGTTACCAGTGGGAGATGAGGACCAGCAAGAGCTTTCAGGGCTGGCACCTTTAGTGTAGGAGCAATCGCTGGACGTTCGCAATTTCGGTGTAGGGCTCTGGCCAGATTGAGCAGGAGAGGCTGTGTACGTTGGAAGTTTTAGTAGCCGAAACAAGTTCAGAGCCCAAGTGTTTGTGGTTCGTTTGAGAGGTTACCAGTGGGAGATGAGGACCAGCAAGAGCTTTCAGGGCTGGCACCTTTAGTGTAGGAGCAATCGCTGGAACGTTCGCAATTTCGGTGTTGAGCTCTGGCCAGATTGAGCAGGAGAGGCTGTGTACATTGGAAGTTTTAGTAGCCAAAAGAATTTCAGAGCCCAAGTGTTTGTGGTTCGTTTGAGAGGTTACCAGTGGGAGATGAGGACCAGCAAGAGCTTTCAGGGCTGGCACCTTTAGTGTAGGAGCAATCGCTGGTCGTTCGTAATATCGGTGTTGAGCTCTGACATGAATTAGCAAAAGGAAGCGATGATACGTCTGCATCTTTGAGTGTCTAAACAAGTTCAGAGCCCAAGTGTTTGTGGTTCGTTTTAGAGGTTACCAGTGGGAGATGAGGACTAGCAAGAGCTTTCAGGGCTGGCGCCATTAGTGTAGGAGCAATCGCTGGACGTTCGCAATTTCGGTGTAGGGCTCTGGCCAGATTGAGCAGGAGAGGCTGTGTACGTTGGAAGTTTTAGTAGCCTAAACAATTTCAGTGCCCAAGTGTTTGTGGTTCGTTTGAGAGGTTACCAGTGGGAGATGAGGACCAGCAACAGCATTCGGGGCTGGCACATTTAGTGTAGGAGCAATCGCTGGACGTTCGCAATTTCGGTGTTGAGCTCTGGCCAGATTGAGCAGGAGAGGCTTTGTACGTTGGGAGTTTTAGTAGCCTAAACAAGTTCAGAGCCCAAGTGTTTGTGGTTCGTTTGAGAGGTTACCAGTGGGAGATGAGGACCAGCAAGAGCTTTCAGGGCTGGCACCTTTAGTGTAGGAGCAATCGCTGGACATTTGCAATTTCGGTGTAGGGCTCTGGCGAGATTGAGCAGGAGAGGCTGTCTACGTTGGAAGTTTTAGTAGCCTAAACAAGTTCAGAGCCCAAGAGTTTGTGGTTCGTTTGAGAGGTTACCAGTGGGAGATGAGGACCAGCAAGAGCTTTCAGGGCTGGCACCTTTAGTGTAGGAGCAATCGCTGGACGTTCGCAATTTCGGTGTTGAGCTCTGGCCAGATTGAGCAGGAGAGGCTGTGTACATTGGAAGTTTTAGTAGCCAAAAGAATTTCAGAGCCCAAGTGTTTGTGGTTCGTTTGAGAGGTTACCAGTGGGAGATGAGGACCAGCAACAGCATTCGGGGCTGGCACCTTTAGTGTAGGAGCAATCGCTGGACGTTCACAATTTCGGTGTTGAGCTCTGGCCAGATTGAGGAGGAGAGGCTGAGTACGTTGGGAATTTTAGTAGCCAAAAGAATTTCAGAGCCCAAGAGTTTGTGGTTCGTTTGAGAGGTTACCAGTGGGAGATGAGGACCAGCAAGAGCTTTCAGGGCTGGCACCTTTAGTGTAGGAGCAATCGCTGGACGTTCGTAACTTCGGTGTTGAGCTCTGGCCAGATTGAGCAGGAGAGGCTGTGTACGTTGGAAGTTTTAGTAGCCGAAACAAGTTCAGAGCCCAAGTGTTTGTGGTTCGTTTGAGAGGTTACCAGTGGGAGATGAGGACCAGCAAGAGCTTTCAGGGCTGGCACCTTTAGTGTAGGAGCTATCGCTGGACGTTCGCAATTTTTTTTTTTTTTTTTTTCGGTGTAGGGCTCTGGCCAGATTGAGCAGGAGAGGCTGTGTACGTTGGAAGTTTTAGGAGCCTAAACAAGTTCAGAGCCCAAGAGTTTGTGGTTCGTTTGAGAGGTTACCAGTGGGAGATGAGGACCAGCAAGAGCTTTCAGGGCTGGCACCTTTAGTGTAGGAGCAATCGCTGGACATTTGCAATTTCGGTGTAGGGCTCTGGCGAGATTGAGCAGGAGAGGCTGTGTACGTTGGAAGTTTTAGTAGCCTAAACAAGTTCAGAGCCCAAGAGTTTGTGGTTCGTTTGAGAGGTTACCAGTGGGAGATGAGGACCAGCAAGAGCTTTCAGGGCTGGCACCTTTAGTGTAGGAGCAATCGCTGGACGTTCGCAATTTCGGTGTAGGGCTCTGGCCAGATTGAGCAGGAGAGGCTGTGTACGTTGGAAGTTTTAGTAGCCTAAACAAGTTCAGAGCCCAAGTGTTTGTGGTTCGTTTGAGAGGTTACCAGTGGGAGATGAGGACCAGCAAGAGCTTTCAGGGCTGGCACCTTTAGTGTAGGAGCAATCGCTGGACGTTCGCAATTTCGGTGTTGAGCTCTGGCCAGATTGAGCAGGAGAGGCTGTGTACATTGGAAGTTTTAGTAGCCAAAAGAATTTCAGAGCCCAAGTGTTTGTGGTTCGTTTGAGAGGTTACCAGTGGGAGATGAGGACCAGCAAGAGCTTTCAGGGCTGGCACCTTTAGTGTAGGAGCAATCGCTGGACGTTCGTAATTTCGGTGTTGAGCTCTGACATGAATTAGCAAAAGGAAGCGATGATACGTCTGCATCTTTGAGTGTCTAAACAAGTTCAGAGCCCAAGAGTTTGTGGTTCGTTTGAGAGGTTACCAGTGGGAGATGAGGACCAGCAAGAGCTTTCAGGGCTGGCACCTTTAGTGTAGGAGCAATCGCTGGACGTTCGCAATTTCGGTGTAGGGCTCTGGCCAGATTGAGCAGGAGAGGCTGTGTACGTTGGAAGTTTTAGTAGCCTAAACAAGTTCAGAGCCCAAGTGTTTGTGGTTCGTTTGAGAGGTTACCAGTGGGAGATGAGGACCAGCAAGAGCTTTCAGGGCTGGCACCTTTAGTGTAGGAGCAATCGCTGGACGTTCGTAACTTCGGTGTTGAGCTCTGGCCAGATTGAGCTGGAGAGGCTGTGTATGTTGGAAGTTTTAGTAGCCTAAACAAGTTCAGAGCCCAAGTGTTTGTGGTTCGTTTGAGAGGTTACCAGTGGGAGATGAGGACCAGCAAGAGCTTTCAGGGCTGGCACCTTTAGTGTAGGAGCTATCGCTGGACGTTCGCAATTTCGGTGTAGGGCTCTGGCCAGATTGAGCAGGAGAGGCTGTGTACGTTGGAAGTTTTAGTAGCCTAAACAAGTTCAGAGCCCAAGAGTTTGTGGTTCGTTTGAGAGGTTACCAGTGGGAGATGAGGACCAGCAAGAGCTTTCAGGGCTGGCACCTTTAGTGTAGGAGCAATCGCTGGACGTTCGCAATTTCGGTGTAGGGCTCTGGCCAGATTGAGCAGGAGAGGCTGTGTACGTTGGAAGTTTTAGTAGCCGAAACAAGTTCAGAGCCCAAGTGTTTGTGGTTCGTTTGAGAGGTTACCAGTGGGAGATGAGGACCAGCAAGAGCTTTCAGGGCTGGCACCTTTAGTGTAGGAGCAATCGCTGGACGTTCGCAATTTCGGTGTTGAGCTCTGGCCAGATTGAGCAGGAGAGGCTGTGTACATTGGAAGTTTTAGTAGCCAAAAGAATTTCAGAGCCCAAGTGTTTGTGGTTCGTTGGAGAGGTTACCAGTGGGAGATGAGGACCAGCAACAGCATTCGGGGCTGGCACCTTTAGTGTAGGAGCAATCGCTGGACGTTCACAATTTCGGTGTTGAGCTCTGGCCAGACTGAGGAGGAGAGGCTGAGTACGTTGGGACTTTTAGTAGCCAAAAGAATTTCAGAGCCCAAGAGTTTGTGGTTCGTTTGAGAGGTTACCAGTGGGAGATGAGGACCAGCAAGAGCTTTCAGGGCTGGCACCTTTAGTGTAGGAGCAATCGCTGGACGTTCGTAACTTCGGTGTTGAGCTCTGGCCAGATTGAGCAGGAGAGGCTGTGTACGTTGGAAGTTTTAGTAGCCGAAACAAGTTCAGAGCCCAAGTGTTTGTGGTTCGTTTGAGAGGTTACCAGTGGGAGATGAGGACCAGCAAGAGCTTTCAGGGCTGGCACCTTTAGTGTAGGAGCTATCGCTGGACGTTCGCAATTTCGGTGTAGGGCTCTGGCCAGATTGAGCAGGAGAGGCTGTGTACGTTGGAAGTTTTAGTAGCCTAAACAAGTTCAGAGCCCAAGAGTTTGTGGTTCGTTTGAGAGGTTACCAGTGGGAGATGAGGACCAGCAAGAGCTTTCAGGGCTGGCACCTTTAGTGTAGGAGCAATCGCTGGACATTTGCAATTTCGGTGTAGGGCTCTGGCGAGATTGAGCAGGAGAGGCTGTGTACGTTGGAAGTTTTAGTAGCCTAAACAAGTTCAGAGCCCAAGAGTTTGTGGTTCGTTTGAGAGGTTACCAGTGGGAGATGAGGACCAGCAAGAGCTTTCAGGGCTGGCACCTTTAGTGTAGGAGCAATCGCTGGACGTTCGCAATTTCGGTGTAGGGCTCTGGCCAGATTGAGCAGGAGAGGCTGTGTACGTTGGAAGTTTTAGTAGCCTAAACAAGTTCAGAGCCCAAGTGTTTGTGGTTCGTTTGAGAGGTTACCAGTGGGAGATGAGGACCAGCAAGAGCTTTCAGGGCTGGCACCTTTAGTGTAGGAGCAATCGCTGGACGTTCGTAATTTCGGTGTTGAGCTCTGACATGAATTAGCAAAAGGAAGCGATGATACGTCTGCATCTTTGAGTGTCTAAACAAGTTCAGAGCCCAAGAGTTTGTGGTTCGTTTGAGAGGTTACCAGTGGGAGATGAGGACCAGCAAGAGCTTTCAGGGCTGGCACCTTTAGTGTAGGAGCAATCGCTGGACGTTCGCAATTTCGGTGTAGGGCTCTGGCCAGATTGAGCAGGAGAGGCTGTGTACGTTGGAAGTTTTAGTAGCCGAAACAAGTTCAGAGCCCAAGTGTTTGTGGTTCGTTTGAGAGGTTACCAGTGGGAGATGAGGACCAGCAAGAGCTTTCAGGGCTGGCACCTTTAGTGTAGGAGCAATCGCTGGACGTTCGCAATTTCGGTGTTGAGCTCTGGCCAGATTGAGCAGGAGAGGCTGTGTACGTTGGAAGTTTTAGTAGCCTAAACAAGTTCAGAGCCCAAGTGTTTGTGGTTCGTTTGAGAGGTTACCAGTGGGAGATGAGGACCAGCAAGAGCTTTCAGGGCTGGCACCTTTAGTGTAGGAGCAATCGCTGGACGTTCGTAATATCGGTGTTGAGCTCTGACATGAATTAGCAAAAGGAAGCGATGATACGTCTGCATCTTTGAGTGTCTAAACAAGTTCAGAGCCCAAGTGTTTGTGGTTCGTTTTAGAGGTTACCAGTGGGAGATGAGGACTAGCAAGAGCTTTCAGGGCTGGCGCCATTAGTGTAGGAGCAATCGCTGGACGTTCGCAATTTCGGTGTAGGGCTCTGGCCAGATTGAGCAGGAGAGGCTGTGTACGTTGGAAGTTTTAGTAGCCTAAACAATTTCAGTGCCCAAGTGTTTGTGGTTCGTTTGAGAGGTTACCAGTGGGAGATGAGGACCAGCAACAGCATTCGGGGCTGGCACCTTTAGTGTAGGAGCAATCGCTGGACGTTCGCAATTTCGGTGTTGAGCTCTGGCCAGATTGAGCAGGAGAGGCTTTGTACGTTGGGAGTTTTAGTAGCCTAAACAAGTTCAGAGCCCAAGTGTTTGTGGTTCGTTTGAGAGGTTACCAGTGGGAGATGAGGACCAGCAAGAGCTTTCAGGGCTGGCACCTTTAGTGTAGGAGCAATCGCTGGACATTTGCAATTTCGGTGTAGGGCTCTGGCGAGATTGAGCAGGAGGGGCTGTCTACGTTGGAAGTTTTAGTAGCCTAAACAAGTTCAGAGCCCAAGAGTTTGTGGTTCGTTTGAGAGGTTACCAGTGGGAGATGAGGACCAGCAAGAGCTTTCAGGGCTGGCACCTTTAGTGTAGGAGCAATCGCTGGACGTTCACAATTTCGGTGTTGAGCTCTGGCCAGATTGAGGAGGAGAGGCTGAGTACGTTGGGAATTTTAGTAGCCAAAAGAATTTCAGAGCCCAAGTGTTTGTGGTTCGTTTGAGAGGTTACCAGTGGGAGATGAGGACCAGCAAGAGCTTTCAGGGCTGGCACCTTTAGTGTAGGAGCAATCGCTGGACGTTCGCAATTTCGGTGTTGAGCTCTGGCCAGATTGAGCAGGAGAGGCTTTGTACGTTGGGAGTTTTAGTAGCCTAAACAAGTTCAGAGCCCAAGTGTTTGTGGTTCGTTTGAGAGGTTACCAGTGGGAGATGAGGACCAGCAAGAGCTTTCAGGGCTGGCACCTTTAGTGTAGGAGCAATCGCTGGACATTTGCAATTTCGGTGTAGGGCTCTGGCGAGATTGAGCAGGAGAGGCTGTGTACGTTGGAAGTTTTAGTAGCCTAAACAAGTTCAGAGCCCAAGAGTTTGTGGTTCGTTTGAGAGGTTACCAGTGGGAGATGAGGACCAGCAAGAGCTTTCAGGGCTGGCACCTTTAGTGTAGGAGCAATCGCTGGACGTTCGCAATTTCGGTGTAGGGCTCTGGCCAGATTGAGCAGGAGAGGCTGTGTACGTTGGAAGTTTTAGTAGCCTAAACAAGTTCAGAGCCCAAGTGTTTGTGGTTCGTTTGAGAGGTTACCAGTGGGAGATGAGGACCAGCAAGAGCTTTCAGGGCTGGCACCTTTAGTGTAGGAGCAATCGCTGGACGTTCGCAATTTCGGTGTTGAGCTCTGGCCAGATTGAGCAGGAGAGGCTGTGTACATTGGAAGTTTTAGTAGCCAAAAGAATTTCAGAGCCCAAGTGTTTGTGGTTCGTTTGAGAGGTTACCAGTGGGAGATGAGGACCAGCAAGAGCTTTCAGGCTGGCACCTTTAGTGTAGGAGCAATCGCTGGACGTTCGTTAATTTTCGGTGTTGAGCTCTGACATGAATTAGCAAAAGGAAGCGATGATACGTCTGCATCTTTGAGTGTCTAAACAAGTTCAGAGCCCAAGTGTTTGTGGTTCGTTTGAGAGGTTACCAGTGGAGATGAGGACCAGCAAGAGCTTTCAGGGCTGGCACCTTTAGTGTAGGAGCAATCGCTGGACGTTCGTAACTTCGGTGTTGAGCTCTGGCCAGATTGAGCTGGAGAGGCTGTGTATGTTGGAAGTTTTAGTAGCCTAAACAAGTTCAGAGCCCAAGTGTTTGTGGTTCGTTTGAGAGGTTACCAGTGGGAGATGAGGACCAGCAAGAGCTTTCAGGGCTGGCACCTTTAGTGTAGGAGCTATCGCTGGACGTTCGCAATTTCGGTGTAGGGCTCTGGCCAGATTGAGCAGGAGAGGCTGTGTACGTTGGAAGTTTTAGTAGCCTAAACAAGTTCAGAGCCCAAGAGTTTGTGGTTCGTTTGAGAGGTTACCAGTGGGAGATGAGGACCAGCAAGAGCTTTCAGGGCTGGCACCTTTAGTGTAGGAGCAATCGCTGGACGTTCGCAATTTCGGTGTAGGGCTCTGGCCAGATTGAGCAGGAGAGGCTGTGTACGTTGGAAGTTTTAGTAGCCGAAACAAGTTCAGAGCCCAAGTGTTTGTGGTTCGTTTGAGAGGTTACCAGTGGGAGATGAGGACCAGCAAGAGCTTTCAGGGCTGGCACCTTTAGTGTAGGAGCAATCGCTGGACGTTCGCAATTTCGGTGTTGAGCTCTGGCCAGATTGAGCAGGAGAGGCTGTGTACGTTGGAAGTTTTAGTAGCCTAAACAAGTTCAGAGCCCAAGTGTTTGTGGTTCGTTTGAGAGGTTACCAGTGGGAGATGAGGACCAGCAAGAGCTTTCAGGGCTGGCACCTTTAGTGTAGGAGCAATCGCTGGACGTTCGTAATATCGGTGTTGAGCTCTGACATGAATTAGCAAAAGGAAGCGATGATACGTCTGCATCTTTGAGTGTCTAAACAAGTTCAGAGCCCAAGTGTTTGTGGTTCGTTTAGAGGTTACCAGTGGGAGATGAGGACTAGCAAGAGCTTTCAGGGCTGGCGCCATTAGTGTAGGAGCAATCGCTGGACGTTCGCAATTTCGGTGTAGGGCTCTGGCCAGATTGAGCAGGAGAGGCTGTGTACGTTGGAAGTTTTAGTAGCCTAAACAATTTCAGTGCCCAAGTGTTTGTGGTTCGTTTGAGAGGTTACCAGTGGGAGATGAGGACCAGCAACAGCATTCGGGGCTGGCACCTTTAGTGTAGGAGCAATCGCTGGACGTTCGCAATTTCGGGTGTTGAGCTCTGGCCAGATTGAGCAGGAGAGGCTTTGTACGTTGGGAGTTTTAGTAGCCTAAACAAGTTCAGAGCCAAGTGTTTGTGGTTCGTTTGAGAGGTTACCAGTGGGAGATGAGGACCAGCAAGAGCTTTCAGGGCTGGCACCTTTAGTGTAGGAGCAATCGCTGGACATTTGCAATTTCGGTGTAGGGCTCTGGCGAGATTGAGCAGGAGGGGCTGTCTACGTTGGAAGTTTTAGTAGCCTAAACAAGTTCAGAGCCCAAGAGTTTGTGGTTCGTTTGAGAGGTTACCAGTGGGAGATGAGGACCAGCAAGAGCTTTCAGGGCTGGCACCTTTAGTGTAGGAGCAATCGCTGGACGTTCACAATTTCGGTGTTGAGCTCTGGCCAGATTGAGGAGGAGAGGCTGAGTACGTTGGGAATTTTAGTAGCCAAAAGAATTTCAGAGCCAAGTGTTTGTGGTTCGTTTGAGAGGTTACCAGTGGGAGATGAGGACCAGCAAGAGCTTTCAGGGCTGGCACCTTTAGTGTAGGAGCAATCGCTGGACGTTCGTAACTTCGGTGTTGAGCTCTGGCCAGATTGAGCTGGAGAGGCTGTGTATGTTGGAAGTTTTAGTAGCCTAAACAAGTTCAGAGCCCAAGTGTTTGTGGTTCGTTTGAGAGGTTACCAGTGGGAGATGAGGACCAGCAAGAGCTTTCAGGGCTGGCACCTTTAGTGTAGGAGCTATCGCTGGACGTTCGCAATTTCGGTGTAGGGCTCTGGCCAGATTGAGCAGGAGAGGCTGTGTACGTTGGAAGTTTTAGTAGCCTAAACAAGTTCAGAGCCCAAGAGTTTGTGGTTCGTTTGAGAGGTTACCAGTGGGAGATGAGGACCAGCAAGAGCTTTCAGGGCTGGCACCTTTAGTGTAGGAGCAATCGCTGGACGTTCGCAATTTTGGTGTAGGGCTCTGGCCAGATTGAGCAGGAGAGGCTGTGTACGTTGGAAGTTTTAGTAGCCGAAACAAGTTCAGAGCCCAAGTGTTTGTGGTCGTTTGAGAGGTTACCAGTGGGAGATGAGACCAGCAAGAGCTTTCAGGGCTGGCACCTTTAGTGTAGAGCAATCGCTGGACGTTCGTAATATCGGTGTTGAGCTCTGACATGAATTAGCAAAAGGAAGCGACGATACGTCTGCATCTTTGAGTGTCTAAACAAGTTCAGAGCCCAAGTGTTTGTGGTTCGTTTTAGAGGTTACCAGTGGGAGATGAGGACTAGCAAGAGCTTTCAGGGCTGCGCCATTAGTGTAGGAGCAATCGCTGGACGTTCGCAATTTCGGTGTAGGGCTCTGGCCAGATTGAGCAGGAGAGGCTGTGTACGTTGGAAGTTTTAGTAGCCTAAACAATTTCAGTGCCAAGTGTTTGTGGTTCGTTTGAGAGGTTACCAGTGGGAGATGAGGACCAGCAACAGCATTCGGGGCTGGCACATTTAGTGTAGGAGCAATCGCTGGACGTTCGCAATTTCGGTGTTGAGCTCTGGCCAGATTGAGCAGGAGAGGCTTTGTACGTTGGGAGTTTTAGTAGCCTAAACAAGTTCAGAGCCCAAGTGTTTGTGGTTCGTTTGAGAGGTTACCAGTGGGAGATGAGGACCAGCAAGAGCTTTCAGGGCTGGCACCTTTAGTGTAGGAGCAATCGCTGGACATTTGCAATTTCGGTGTAGGGCTCTGGCGAGATTGAGCAGGAGAGGCTGTCTACGTTGGAAGTTTTAGTAGCCTAAACAAGTTCAGAGCCAAGAGTTTGTGGTTCGTTTGAGAGGTTACCAGTGGGAGATGAGGACCAGCAAGAGCTTTCAGGGCTGGCACCTTTAGTGTAGGAGCAATCGCTGGACGTTCGCAATTTCGGTGTTGAGCTCTGGCCAGATTGAGCAGGAGAGGCTGTGTACATTGAAGTTTTAGTAGCCAAAAGAATTTCAGAGCCCAAGTGTTTGTGGTTCGTTTGAGAGGTTACCAGTGGGAGATGAGGACCAGCAACAGCATTCGGGGCTGGCACCTTTAGTGTAGGAGCAATCGCTGGACGTTCACAATTTCGGTGTTGAGCTCTGGCCAGATTGAGGAGGAGAGGCTGAGTACGTTGGGAATTTCAGTAGCCAAAAGAATTTCAGAGCCCAAGAGTTTGTGGTTCGTTTGAGAGGTTACCAGTGGGAGATGAGGACCAGCAAGAGCTTTCAGGGCTGGCACCTTTAGTGTAGGAGCAATCGCTGGACGTTCGTAACTTCGGTGTTGAGCTCTGGCCAGATTGAGCAGGAGAGGCTGTGTACGTTGGAAGTTTTAGTAGCCTAAACAAGTTCAGAGCCCAAGTGTTTGTGGTTCGTTTGAGAGGTTACCAGTGGGAGATGAGGACCAGCAAGAGCTTTCAGGGCTGGCACCTTTAGTGTAGGAGCTATCGCTGGACGTTCGCAATTTCGGTGTAGGGCTCTGGCCAGATTGAGCAGGAGAGGCTGTGTACGTTGGAAGTTTTAGTAGCCTAAACAAGTTCAGAGCCCAAGTGTTTGTGGTTCGTTTGAGAGGTTACCAGTGGGAGATGAGGACCAGCAAGAGCTTTCAGGGCTGGCACCTTTAGTGTAGGAGCAATCGCTGGACATTTTGCAATTTCGGTGTAGGGCTCTGGCGAGATTGAGCAGGAGAGGCTGTGTACGTTGGAAGTTTTAGTAGCCTAAACAAGTTCAGAGCCCAAGAGTTTGTGGTTCGTTTGAGAGGTTACAGTGGGAGATGAGGACCAGCAAGAGCTTTCAGGGCTGGCACCTTTAGTGTAGGAGCAATCGCTGGACGTTCGCAATTTCGGTGTAGGGCTCTGGCCAGATTGAGCAGGAGAGGCTGTGTACGTTGGAAGTTTTAGTAGCCTAAACAAGTTCAGAGCCCAAGTGTTTGTGGTTCGTTTGAGAGGTTACCAGTGGGAGATGAGGACCAGCAAGAGCTTTCAGGGCTGGCACCTTTAGTGTAGGAGCAATCGCTGGACGTTCGCAATTTCGGTGTTGAGCTCTGGCCAGATTGAGCAGGAGAGGCTGTGTACATTGGAAGTTTTAGTAGCCAAAAGAATTTCAGAGCCCAAGTGTTTGTGGTTCGTTTGAGAGGTTACCAGTGGAGATGAGGACCAGCAAGAGCTTTCAGGGCTGGCACCTTTAGTGTAGGAGCAATCGCTGGACGTTCGTAATTTCGGTGTTGAGCTCTGACATGAATTAGCAAAAGGAAGCGATGATACGTCTGCATCTTTGAGTGTCTAAACAAGTTCAGAGCCCAAGAGTTTGTGGTTCGTTTGAGAGGTTACCAGTGGGAGATGAGGACCAGCAAGAGCTTTCAGGGCTGGCACCTTTAGTGTAGGAGCAATCGCTGGACGTTCGTAACTTCGGTGTTGAGCTCTGGCCAGATTGAGCTGGAGAGGCTGTTAGGTTGACCAGTGGGGAGATGAGGACCAGCAAGAGCTTTCAGGGCTGGCCACCTTTTAGTGTAGGAGCTATCGCTGGACGTTCGCAATTTCGGTGTAGGGCTCTGGCCAGATTGAGCAGGAGAGGCTGTGTACGTTGGAAGTTTTAGTAGCCTAAACAAGTTCAGAGCCCAAGAGTTTGTGGTTCGTTTGAGAGGTTACCAGTGGGAGATGAGGACCAGCAAGAGCTTCTCAGGGCTGGCACCTTTAGTGTAGGAGCAATCGCTGGAACGTTCGCAATTTCCGGTGTTGGGCTTCTGGCCTAATTATGGAAGCAGGAGAGGCTGTGTACGTTGGAAGTTTTAGTAGCCGAAACAAGTTCAGAGCCCAAGTGTTTGTGGTTCGTTTGAGAGGTTACCCAAGTGGGAGATGAGGTACCAGCAAGAGCTTTCAGGGCTGGCACCTTTAGTGTAGGGAGCAATCGCTGGACGTTCGCAATTTCGTGTTGAGCTCTGGCCAGATTGAGCAGGAGAGGCTGTGTACGTTGGAAGTTTTAGTAGCCTAAACAAGTCAGAGCCCAAGTGTTTGTGGTTCGTTTGAGAGGTTACCAGTGGGAGATGAGGACCCAGCAAGAGCTTTCAGGGCTGGCACCTTTAGTGTAGGAGCAATCGCTGGACGTTCGTAATATCGGTGTTGAGCTCTGACATGAATTAGCAAAAGGAAGCGATGATACGTCTGCATCTTTGAGTGTCTAAACAAGTTCAGAGCCAAGTGTTTGTGGTTCGTTTTAGAGGTTACCAGTGGAGATGAGGACTAGCAAGAGCTTTCAGGGCTGGCGCCATTAGTGTAGGAGCAAGTCGCTGGACGCTTCGCAATTTCGGTGTAGGGCTCTGGCCAGATTGAGCAGGAGAGGCTGTGTACGTTGGGAAGTTTATAGTAGCCTAAACAATTTCAGTGCCCAAGTGTTTGTGGTTCGTTTGAGAGGTTACCAGTGGGAGATGAGGACCAGCAACAGGCATTCGGGGCTGGCACCTTTAGTGTAGGAGCAATCGCTGGACGAGTCTCGCAATTTCGGTGTGTGAGCTCTGGCCAGATTGAGCAGGGAGAGGCTTTGTACGTTGGAGTTTTAGTAGCCTAAACAAGTTCAGAGCCCAAGTGTTTGTGGTTCGTTTGAGAGGTTACCAGTGGGAGATGAGGACCAGCAAGAGCTTTCAGGGCTGGCACCTTTAGTGTAGGAGCAATCGCTGGACATTTGCAATTTCGGTGTAGGGCTCTGGCGAGATTGAGCAGGAGGGGCTGTCTACGTTGGAAGTTTTAGTAGCCTAAACAAGTTCAGAGCCCAAGAGTTGTGGTTCGTTTGAGAGGTTACCAGTGGGAGATGAGGACCAGCAACAGCATTCGGGGGCTGGCACCTTTAGTGTAGGAGCAATCGCTGGACGTTCACAATTTCGGTGTTGAGCTCTGGCCAGATTGAGGAGGAGAGGCTGAGTACGTTGGGAATTTTAGTAGCCAAAAGAATTTCAGAGCCCAAGAGTTTGTGGTTCGTTTGAGAGGTTACCAGTGGGAGATGAGGACCAGCAAGAGCTTTCAGGGCTGGCACCTTTAGTGTAGGAGCAATCGCTGGACGTTCGTAACTTCGGTGTTGAGCTCTGGCCAGATTGAGCAGGAGAGGCTGTGTACGTTGGAAGTTTTAGTAGCCTAAACAAGTTCAGAGCCCAAGTGTTTGTGGTTCGTTTGAGAGGTTACCAGTGGGAGATGAGGACCAGCAAGAGCTTTCAGGGCTGGCACCTTTAGTGTAGGAGCTATCGCTGGACGTTCGCAATTTCGGTGTAGGGCTCTGGCCAGATTGAGCAGGAGAGGCTGTGTACGTTGGAAGTTTTAGTAGCCTAAACAAGTTCAGAGCCCAAGTGTTTGTGGTTCGTTTGAGAGGTTACCAGTGGGAGATGAGGACCAGCAAGAGCTTTCAGGGCTGGCACCTTTAGTGTAGGAGCAATCGCTGGACATTTGCAATTTCGGTGTAGGGCTCTGGCGAGATTGAGCAGGAGAGGCTGTGTACGTTGGAAGTTTTAGTAGCCTAAACAAGTTCAGAGCCCAAGAGTTTGTGGTTCGTTTGAGAGGTTACCAGTGGGAGATGAGGACCAGCAAGAGCTTTCAGGGCTGGCACCTTTAGTGTAGGAGCAATCGCTGGACGTTCGCAATTTCGGTGTAGGGCTCTGGCCAGATTGAGCAGGAGAGGCTGTGTACGTTGGAAGTTTTAGTAGCCTAAACAAGTTCAGAGCCCAAGTGTTTGTGGTTCGTTTGAGAGGTACCCAGTGGGAGATGAGGACCAAGCAAGAGCTTTCAGGGCTGGCACCTTAGTGTAGGAGCAATCGCTGGACGTTCGCAATTTCGGTGTTGAGCTCTGGCCAGATTGAGCAGGAGAGGCTGTGTACATTGGAAGTTTTAGTAGCCAAAAGAATTTCAGAGCCCAAGTGTTTGTGGTTCGTTTGAGAGGTTACCAGTGGGAGATGAGGACCAGCAAGAGCTTTCAGGGCTGGCACCTTTAGTGTAGGAGCAATCGCTGGACGTTCGTTATTTCGGGTGTTGAGCTCTGACATGAATTAGCAATGAAGCGATGATACGTCTGCATCTTTGAGTGTCTAAACAAGTTCAGAGCCCAAGTGTTTGTGGTTCGTTTGAGAGGTTACCAGTGGGAGATGAGGACCAGCAAGAGCTTTCAGGGCTGGCACCTTTAGTGTAGGAGCAATCGCTGGACGTTCGTAACTTCGGTGTTGAGTTCTGGCCAGATTGAGCTGGAGAGGCTGTGTATGTTGGAAGTTTTAGTAGCCTAAACAAGTTCAGAGCCCAAGTGTTTGTGGTTCGTTTGAGAGGTTACCAGTGGGAGATGAGGACCAGCAAGAGCTTTCAGGGCTGGCACCTTTAGTGTAGGAGCTATCGCTGGACGTTCGCAATTTCGGTGTAGGGCTCTGGCCAGATTGAGCAGGAGAGGCTGTGTACGTTGGAAGTTTTAGTAGGCTAAACAAGTTCAGAGCCCAAGAGTTTGTGGTTCGTTTGAGAGGTTACCAGTGGGAGATGAGGACCAGCAAGAGCTTTCAGGGCTGGCACCTTTAGTGTAGGAGCAATCGCTGGACGTTCGCAATTTCGGTGTAGGGCTCTGGCCAGATTGAGCAGGAGAGGCTGTGTACGTTGGAAGTTTTAGTAGCCGAAACAAGTTCAGAGCCCAAGTGTTTGTGGTTCGTTTGAGAGGTTACCAGTGGGAGATGAGGACCAGCAAGAGCTTTCAGGGCTGGCACCTTTAGTGTAGGAGCAATCGCTGGACGTTCGCAATTTCGGTGTTGAGCTCTGGCCAGATTGAGCAGGAGAGGCTGTGTACATTGGAAGTTTTAGTAGCCAAAAGAATTTCAGAGCCCAAGTGTTTGTGGTTCGTTTGAGAGGTTACCAGTGGGAGATGAGGACCAGCAAGAGATTTCAGGGCTGGCACCTTTAGTGTAGGAGCAATCGCTGGACGCTCGTAATTTCGGTGTTGAGCTCTGACATGAATTAGCAAAAGGAAGCGATGATACGTCTGCATCTTTGAGTGTCTAAACAAGTTCAGAGCCCAAGTGTTTGTGGTTCGTTTGAGAGTTTACCAGTGGGAGATGAGGACCAGCAAGAGCTTTCAGGGCTGGCACCTTTAGTGTAGGAGCAATCGCTGGACGTTCGTAACTTCGGTGTTGAGCTCTGGCCAGATTGAGCTGGAGAGGCTGTGTATGTTGGAAGTTTTAGTAGCCTAAACAAGTTCAGAGCCCAAGTGTTAGTGGTTCGTTTGAGAGGTTACCAGTGGGAGATGAGGACCAGCAAGAGCTTTCAGGGCTGGCACCTTTAGTGTAGGAGCAATCGCTGGACGTTCGCAATTTCGGTGTTGAGCTCTGGCCAGATTGAGCAGGAGAGGCTGTGTACGTTGGAAGTTTTAGTAGCCTAAACAATTTCAGTGCCCAAGTGTTTGTGGTTCGTTTGAGAGGTTACCAGTGGGAGATGAGGACCAGCAACAGCATTCGGGGCTGGCACATTTAGTGTAGGAGCAATCGCTGGACGTTCGCAATTTCGGTGTTGAGCTCTGGCCAGATTGAGCAGGAGAGGCTTTGTACGTTGGGAGTTTTAGTAGCCTAAACAAGTTCAGAGCCCAAGTGTTTGTGGTTCGTTTGAGAGGTTACCAGTGGGAGATGAGGACCAGCAAGAGCTTTCAGGGCTGGCACCTTTAGTGTAGGAGCAATCGCTGGACATTTGCAATTTCGGTGTAGGGCTCTGGCGAGATTGAGCAGGAGAGGCTGTCTACGTTGGAAGTTTTAGTAGCCTAAACAAGTTCAGAGCCCAAGAGTTTGTGGTTCGTTTGAGAGGTTACCAGTGGGAGATGAGGACCAGCAAGAGCTTTCAGGGCTGGCACCTTTAGTGTAGGAGCAATCGCTGGACGTTCGCAATTTCGGTGTTGAGCTCTGGCCAGATTGAGCAGGAGAGGCTGTGTACATTGGAAGTTTTAGTAGCCAAAAGAATTTCAGAGCCCAAGTGTTTGTGGTTCGTTTGAGAGGTTACCAGTGGGAGATGAGGACCAGCAACAGCATTCGGGGCTGGCACCTTTAGTGTAGGAGCAATCGCTGGACGTTCACAATTTCGGTGTTGAGCTCTGGCCAGATTGAGGAGGAGAGGCTGAGTACGTTGGGAATTTTAGTAGCCAAAAGAATTTCAGAGCCCAAGAGTTTGTGGTTCGTTTGAGAGGTTACCAGTGGGAGATGAGGACCAGCAAGAGCTTTCAGGGCTGGCACCTTTAGTGTAGGAGCAATCGCTGGACGTTCGTAACTTCGGTGTTGAGCTCTGGCCAGATTGAGCAGGAGAGGCTGTGTACGTTGGAAGTTTTAGTAGCCTAAACAAGTTCAGAGCCCAAGTGTTTGTGGTTCGTTTGAGAGGTTACCAGTGGGAGATGAGGACCAGCAAGAGCTTTCAGGGCTGGCACCTTTAGTGTAGGAGCTATCGCTGGACGTTCGCAATTTCGGTGTAGGGCTCTGGCCAGATTGAGCAGGAGAGGCTGTGTACGTTGGAAGTTTTAGTAGCCTAAACAAGTTCAGAGCCCAAGTGTTTGTGGTTCGTTTGAGAGGTTACCAGTGGGAGATGAGGACCAGCAAGAGCTTTCAGGGCTGGCACCTTTAGTGTAGGAGCAATCGCTGGACATTTGCAATTTCGGTGTAGGGCTCTGGCGAGATTGAGCAGGAGAGGCTGTGTACGTTGGAAGTTTTAGTAGCCTAAACAAGTTCAGAGCCCAAGAGTTTGTGGTTCGTTTGAGAGGTTACCAGTGGGAGATGAGGACCAGCAAGAGCTTTCAGGGCTGGCACCTTTAGTGTAGGAGCAATCGCTGGACGTTCGCAATTTCGGTGTAGGGCTCTGGCCAGATTGAGCAGGAGAGGCTGTGTACGTTGGAAGTTTTAGTAGCCTAAACAAGTTCAGAGCCAAGTGTTTGTGGTTCGTTTGAGAGGTTACCAGTGGGAGATGAGGACCAGCAAGAGCTTTCAGGGCTGGCACCTTTAGTGTAGGAGCAATCGCTGGACGTTCGCAATTTCGGTGTTGAGCTCTGGCCAGATTGAGCAGGAGAGGCTGTGTACATTGGAAGTTTTAGTAGCCAAAAGAATTTCAGAGCCCAAGTGTTTGTGGTTCGTTTGAGAGGTTACCAGTGGGAGATGAGGACCAGCAAGAGCTTTCAGGGCTGGCACCTTTAGTGTAGGAGCAATCGCTGGACGTTCGTAATTTCGGTGTTGAGCTCTGACATGAATTAGCAAAAGGAAGCGATGATACGTCTGCATCTTTGAGTGTCTAAACAAGTTCAGAGCCCAAGTGTTTGTGGTTCGTTTGAGAGGTTACCAGTGGGAGATGAGGACCAGCAAGAGCTTTCAGGGCTGGCACCTTTAGTGTAGGAGCAATCGCTGGACGTTCGTAACTTCGGTGTTGAGCTCTGGCCAGATTGAGCTGGAGAGGCTGTGTATGTTGGAAGTTTTAGTAGCCTAAACAAGTTCAGAGCCCAAGTGTTTGTGGTTCGTTTGAGAGGTTACCAGTGGGAGATGAGGACCAGCAAGAGCTTTCAGGGCTGGCACCTTAGTGTAGGAGCTATCGCTGGACGTTCGCAATTTCGGTGTAGGGCTCTGGCCAGATTGAGCAGGAGAGGCTGTGTACGTTGGAAGTTTTAGTAGCCTAAACAAGTTCAGAGCCCAAGAGTTTGTGGTTCGTTTGAGAGGTTACCAGTGGGAGATGAGGACCAGCAAGAGCTTTCAGGGCTGGCACCTTTAGTGTAGGAGCAATCGCTGGACGTTCGCAATTTCGGTGTAGGGCTCTGGCCAGATTGAGCAGGAGAGGCTGTGTACATTGGAAGTTTTAGTAGCCGAAACAAGTTCAGAGCCCAAGTGTTTGTGGTTCGTTTGAGAGGTTACCAGTGGGAGATGAGGACCAGCAAGAGCTTTCAGGGCTGGCACCTTTAGTGTAGGAGCAATCGCTGGACGTTCGCAATTTCGGTGTTGAGCTCTGGCCAGATTGAGCAGGAGAGGCTGTGTACGTTGGAAGTTTTAGTAGCCTAAACAAGTTCAGAGCCCAAGTGTTTGTGGTTCGTTTGAGAGGTTACCAGTGGGAGATGAGGACCAGCAAGAGCTTTCAGGGCTGGCACCTTTAGTGTAGGAGCAATCGCTGGACGTTCGTAATATCGGTGTTGAGCTCTGACATGAATTAGCAAAAGGAAGCGATGATACGTCTGCATCTTTGAGTGTCTAAACAAGTTCAGAGCCCAAGTGTTTGTGGTTCGTTTTAGAGGTTACCAGTGGGAGATGAGGACTAGCAAGAGCTTTCAGGGCTGGCGCCATTAGTGTAGGAGCAATCGCTGGACGTTCGCAATTTCGGTGTAGGGCTCTGGCCAGATTGAGCAGGAGAGGCTGTGTACGTTGGAAGTTTTAGTAGCCTAAACAATTTCAGTGCCCAAGTGTTTGTGGTTCGTTTGAGAGGTTACCAGTGGGAGATGAGGACCAGCAACAGCATTCGGGGCTGGCACCTTTAGTGTAGGAGCAATCGCTGGACGTTCGCAATTTCGGTGTTGAGCTCTGGCCAGATTGAGCAGGAGAGGCTTTGTACGTTGGGAGTTTTAGTAGCCTAAACAAGTTCAGAGCCCAAGTGTTTGTGGTTCGTTTGAGAGGTTACCAGTGGGAGATGAGGACCAGCAAGAGCTTTCAGGGCTGGCACCTTTAGTGTAGGAGCAATCGCTGGACATTTGCAATTTCGGTGTAGGGCTCTGGCGAGATTGAGCAGGAGGGGCTGTCTACGTTGGAAGTTTTAGTAGCCTAAACAAGTTCAGAGCCCAAGAGTTTGTGGTTCGTTTGAGAGGTTACCAGTGGGAGATGAGGACCAGCAACAGCATTCGGGGCTGGCACCTTTAGTGTAGGAGCAATCGCTGGACGTTCACAATTTCGGTGTTGAGCTCTGGCCAGATTGAGGAGGAGAGGCTGAGTACGTTGGGAATTTTAGTAGCCAAAAGAATTTCAGAGCCCAAGAGTTTGTGGTTCGTTTGAGAGGTTACCAGTGGGAGATGAGGACCAGCAAGAGCTTTCAGGGCTGGCACCTTTAGTGTAGGAGCAATCGCTGGACGTTCGTAACTTCGGTGTTGAGCTCTGGCCAGATTGAGCAGGAGAGGCTGTGTACGTTGGAAGTTTTAGTAGCCTAAACAAGTTCAGAGCCCAAGTGTTTGTGGTTCGTTTGAGAGGTTACCAGTGGGAGATGAGGACCAGCAAGAGCTTTCAGGGCTGGCACCTTTAGTGTAGGAGCTATCGCTGGACGTTCGCAATTTCGGTGTAGGGCTCTGGCCAGATTGAGCAGGAGAGGCTGTGTACGTTGGAAGTTTTAGTAGCCTAAACAAGTTCAGAGCCCAAGTGTTTGTGGTTCGTTTGAGAGGTTACCAGTGGGAGATGAGGACCAGCAAGAGCTTTCAGGGCTGGCACCTTTAGTGTAGGAGCAATCGCTGGACATTTGCAATTTCGGTGTAGGGCTCTGGCGAGATTGAGCAGGAGAGGCTGTGTACGTTGGAAGTTTTAGTAGCCTAAACAAGTTCAGAGCCCAAGAGTTTGTGGTTCGTTTGAGAGGTTACCAGTGGGAGATGAGGACCAGCAAGAGCTTTCAGGGCTGGCACCTTTAGTGTAGGAGCAATCGCTGGACGTTCGCAATTTCGGTGTAGGGCTCTGGCCAGATTGAGCAGGAGAGGCTGTGTACGTTGGAAGTTTTAGTAGCCTAAACAAGTTCAGAGCCCAAGTGTTTGTGGTTCGTTTGAGAGGTTACCAGTGGGAGATGAGGACCAGCAAGAGCTTTCAGGGCTGGCACCTTTAGTGTAGGAGCAATCGCTGGACGTTCGCAATTTCGGTGTTGAGCTCTGGCCAGATTGAGCAGGAGAGGCTGTGTACATTGGAAGTTTTAGTAGCCAAAAGAATTTCAGAGCCCAAGTGTTTGTGGTTCGTTTGAGAGGTTACCAGTGGGAGATGAGGACCAGCAAGAGCTTTCAGGGCTGGCACCTTTAGTGTAGGAGCAATCGCTGGACGTTCGTAATTTCGGTGTTGAGCTCTGACATGAATTAGCAAAAGGAAGCGATGATACGTCTGCATCTTTGAGTGTCTAAACAAGTTCAGAGCCCAAGTGTTTGTGGTTCGTTTGAGAGGTTACCAGTGGGAGATGAGGACCAGCAAGAGCTTTCAGGGCTGGCACCTTTAGTGTAGGAGCAATCGCTGGACGTTCGTAACTTCGGTGTTGAGTTCTGGCCAGATTGAGCTGGAGAGGCTGTGTATGTTGGAAGTTTTAGTAGCCTAAACAAGTTCAGAGCCCAAGTGTTTGTGGTTCGTTTGAGAGGTTACCAGTGGGAGATGAGGACCAGCAAGAGCTTTCAGGGCTGGCACCTTTAGTGTAGGAGCTATCGCTGGACGTTCGCAATTTCGGTGTAGGGCTCTGGCCAGATTGAGCAGGAGAGGCTGTGTACGTTGGAAGTTTTAGTAGCCTAAACAAGTTCAGAGCCCAAGAGTTTGTGGTTCGTTTGAGAGGTTACCAGTGGGAGATGAGGACCAGCAAGAGCTTTCAGGGCTGGCACCTTTAGTGTAGGAGCAATCGCTGGACGTTCGCAATTTCGGTGTAGGGCTCTGGCCAGATTGAGCAGGAGAGGCTGTGTACGTTGGAAGTTTTAGTAGCCGAAACAAGTTCAGAGCCCAAGTGTTTGTGGTTCGTTTGAGAGGTTACCAGTGGGAGATGAGGACCAGCAAGAGCTTTCAGGGCTGGCACCTTTAGTGTAGGAGCAATCGCTGGACGTTCGCAATTTCGGTGTTGAGCTCTGGCCAGATTGAGCAGGAGAGGCTGTGTACATTGGAAGTTTTAGTAGCCAAAAGAATTTCAGAGCCCAAGTGTTTGTGGTTCGTTTGAGAGGTTACCAGTGGGAGATGAGGACCAGCAAGAGCTTTCAGGGCTGGCACCTTTAGTGTAGGAGCAATCGCTGGACGCTCGTAATTTCGGTGTTGAGCTCTGACATGAATTAGCAAAAGGAAGCGATGATACGTCTGCATCTTTGAGTGTCTAAACAAGTTCAGAGCCCAAGTGTTTGTGGTTCGTTTGAGAGGTTACCAGTGGGAGATGAGGACCAGCAAGAGCTTTCAGGGCTGGCACCTTTAGTGTAGGAGCAATCGCTGGACGTTCGTAACTTCGGTTTTGAGCTCTGGCCAGATTGAGCTGGAGAGGCTGTGTACGTTGGAAGTTTTAGTAGCCTAAACAAGTTCAGAGCCCAAGTGTTAGTGGTTCGTTTGAGAGGTTACCAGTGGGAGATGAGGACCAGCAAGAGCTTTCAGGGCTGGCACCTTTAGTGTAGGAGCAATCGCTGGACGTTCGCAATTTCGGTGTTGAGCTCTGGCCAGATTGAGCAGGAGAGGCTGTGTACATTGGAAGTTTTAGTAGCCAAAAGAATTTCAGAGCCCAAGTGTTTGTGGTTCGTTTGAGAGGTTACCAGTGGGAGATGAGGACCAGCAACAGCATTCGGGGCTGGCACCTTTAGTGTAGGAGCAATCGCTGGACGTTCACAATTTCGGTGTTGAGCTCTGGCCAGATTGAGGAGGAGAGGCTGAGTACGTTGGGAATTTTAGTAGCCAAAAGAATTTCAGAGCCCAAGTGTTTGTGGTTCGTTTGAGAGGTTACCAGTGGGAGATGAGGACCAGCAAGAGCTTTCAGGGCTGGCACCTTTAGTGTAGGAGCAATCGCTGGACGTTCGCAATTTCGGTGTAGGGCTCTGGCCAGATTGAGCAGGAGAGGCTGTGTACGTTGGAAGTTTTAGTAGCCTAAACAAGTTCAGAGCCCAAGTGTTTGTGGTTCGTTTGTGAGGTTACCAGTGGGAGATGAGGACCAGCAAGAGCTTTCAGGGCTGGCACCTTTAGTGTAGGAGCAATCGCTGGACATTTGCAATTTCGGTGTAGGGCTCTGGCCAGATTGAGCAGGAGAGGCTGTGTACGTTGGAAGTTTTAGTAGCCTAAGCAAGTTCAGAGCCCAAGAGTTTGTGGTTCGTTTGAGAGGTTACCAGTGGGAGATGAGGACCAGCAAGAGCTTTCAGGGCTGGCACCTTTAGTGTAGGAGCAATCGCTGGACGTTCGCAATTTCGGTGTAGGGCTCTGGCCAGATTGAGCAGGAGAGGCTGTGTACGTTGGAAGTTTTAGTAGCCTAAACAAGTTCAGAGCCCAAGTGTTTGTGGTTCGTTTGAGAGGTTACCAGTGGGAGATGAGGACCAGCAAGAGCTTTCATGGCTGGCACCTTTAGTGTAGGAGCAATCGCTGGACGTTCGCAATTTCGGTGTTGAGCTCTGGCCAGATTGAGCAGGAGAGGCTGTGTACATTGGAAGTTTTAGTAGCCAAAAGAATTTCAGAGCCCAAGTGTTTGTGGTTCGTTTGAGAGGTTACCAGTGGGAGATGAGGACCAGCAAGAGCTTTCAGGGCTGGCACCTTTAGTGTAGGAGCAATCGCTGGGCGCTCGTAATTTCGGTGTTGAGCTCTGACATGAATTAGCAAAAGGAAGCGATGATACGTCTGCATCTTTGAGTGTCTAAACAAGTTCAGAGCCCAAGTGTTTGTGGTTCGTTTGAGAGGTTACCAGTGGGAGATGAGGACCAGCAAGAGCTTTCAGGGCTGGCACCTTTAGTGTAGGAGCAATCGCTGGACGTTCGTAACTTCGGTGTTGAGCTCTGGCCAGATTGAGCTGGAGAGGCTGTGTACGTTGGAAGTTTTAGTAGCCTAAACAAGTTCAGAGCCCAAGTGTTTGTGGTTCGTTTGAGAGGTTACCAGTGGGAGATGAGGACCAGCAAGAGCTTTCAGGGCTGGCACCTTTAGTGTAGGAGCTATCGCTGGACGTTCGCAATTTCGGTGTAGGGCTCTGGCCAGATTGAGCAGGAGAGGCTGTGTACGTTGGAAGGTTTAGTAGCCTAAACAAGTTCAGAGCCAAGAGTTTGTGGTTCGTTTGAGAGGTTACCAGTGGGAGATGAGGACCAGCAAGAGCTTTCAGGGCTGGCACCATTAGTGTAGGAGCAATCGCTGGACGTTCGCAATTTCGGTGTAGGGCTCTGGCCAGATTGAGCAGGAGAGGCTGTGTACGTTGGAAGTTTTAGTAGCCGAAACAAGTTCAGAGCCCAAGTGTTTGTGGTTCGTTTGAGAGGTTACCAGTGGGAGATGAGGACCAGCAAGAGCTTTCAGGGCTGGCACCATTAGTGTAGGAGCAATCGCTGGACGTTCGCAATTTCGGTGTAGGGCTCTGGCCAGATTGAGCAGGAGAGGCTGTGTACGTTGGAAGTTTTAGTAGCCAAAAGAATTTCAGAGGCCAAGTGTTTGTGGTTCGTTTGAGAGGTTACCAGTGGGAGATGAGGACCAGCAAGAGCTTTCAGGGCTGGCACCTTTAGTGTAGGAGCAATCGCTGGACGTTCGTAATATCGGTGTTGAGCTCTGACATGAATTAGCAAAAGGAAGCGATGATACGTCTGCATCTTTGAGTGTCTAAACAAGTTCAGAGCCCAAGTGTTTGTGGTTCGTTTGAGAGGTTACCAGTGGGAGATGAGGACTAGCAAGAGCTTTCAGGGCTGGCGCCATTAGTGTAGGAGCAATCGCTGGACGTTCGCAATTTCGGTGTAGGGCTCTGGCCAGATTGAGCAGGAGAGGCTGTGTACGTTGGAAGTTTTAGTAGCCTAAACAATTTCAGTGCCCAAGTGTTTGTGGTTCGTTTGAGAGGTTACCAGTGGGAGATAAGGACCAGCAACAGCATTCGGGCTGGCACCTTTAGTGTAGGAGCAATCGCTGGACGTTCGTAACTTCGGTGTTGAGCTCTGGCCAGATTGAGCAGGAGAGGCTGTGTACGTTGGAAGTTTTAGGAGCCTAAACAAGTTCAGAGCCCAAGTGTTTGTGGTTCGTTTGAGAGGTTACCAGTGGGAGATGAGGACCAGCAAGAGCTTTCAGGGCTGGCACCTTTAGTGTAGGAGCAATCGCTGGACGTTCGCAATTTCGGTGTAGGGCTCTGGCCAGATTGAGCAGGAGAGGCTGTGTACGTTGGAAGTTTTAGTAGCCTAAACAATTTCAGTGCCCAAGTGTTTGTGGTTCGTTTGAGAGGTTACCAGTGGGAGATGAGGACCAGCAAGAGCTTTCAGGGCTGGCACCTTTATGTAGGAGCTATCACTGGACGTTTCCAATTTCGGTGTTGAGCTCTGGCCAGATTGAGCAGGAGAGGCTGTGTACGTTGGAAGTTTTAGTAGCCAAAAGAATTTCAGTGCCCAAGTGTTTGTGGTTCGTTTGAGAGGTTACCAGTGGGAGATGAGGACCAGCAACAGCATTCGGGGCTGGCACCTTTAGTGTAGGAGCAATCGCTGGACGTTCGCAATTTCGGTGTTGAGCTCTGGCCAGATTGAGCAGGAGAGGCTTTGTACGTTGGGAGTTTTAGTAGCCAAAAGAATTTCAGAGCCCAAGTGTTTGTGGTTCGTTTGAGAGGTTACCAGTGGGAGATGAGGACCAGCAAGAGCTTTCAGGGCTGGCACCTTTAGTGTAGGAGCAATCGCTGGACGTTCGCAATTTCGGTGTAGGGCTCTGGCCAGATTGAGCAGGAGAGGCTGTGTACATTGGAAGTTTTAGTAGCCAAAAGAATTTCAGAGCCCAAGTGTTTGTGGTTCGTTTGAGAGGTTACCAGTGGGAGATGAGGACCAGCAAGAGCTTTCAGGGCTGGCACCTTTAGTGTAGGAGCAATCGCTGGACGTTCGTAATATCGGTGTTGAGCTCTGACATGAATTAGCAAAAGGAAGCGATGATACGTCTGCATCTTTGAGTGTCTAAACAAGTTCAGAGCCCAAGTGTTTGTGGTTCGTTTGAGAGGTTACCAGTGGGAGATGAGGACTAGCAAGAGCTTTCAGGGCTGGCGCCATTAGTGTAGGAGCAATCGCTGGACGTTCGCAATTTCGGTGTAGGGCTCTGGCCAGATTGAGCAGGAGAGGCTGTGTACGTTGGAAGTTTTACTAGCCTAAACAATTTCAGTGCCCAAGTGTTTGTGGTTCGTTTGAGAGGTTACCAGTGGGAGATGAGGACCAGCAACAGCATTCGGGGCTGGCACCTTTAGTGTAGGAGCAATCGCTGGACGTTCGCAATTTCGGTGTTGAGCTCTGGCCAGATTGAGCAGGAGAGGCTGTGTACGTTGGAAGTTTTAGGAGCCTAAACAAGTTCAGAGCCCAAGTGTTTGTGGTTCGTTTGAGAGGTTACCAGTGGGAGATGAGGACCAGCAAGAGCTTTCAGGGCTGGCAGCTTTAGTGTAGGAGCAATCGCTGGACGTTCGCAATTTCGGTGTAGGGCTCTGGCCAGATTGAGCAGGAGAGGCTGTGTACGTTGGAAGTTTTAGTAGCCTAAACAATTTCAGAGCCCAAGAGTTTGTGGTTCGTTTGAGAGGTTACCAGTGGGAGATGAGGACCAGCAACAGCATTCGGGGCTGGCACCTTTAGTGTAGGAGCAATCGCTGGACGTTCGTAACTTCGGTGTTGAGCTCTGGCCAGATTGAGGAGGAGAGGCTGTGTACGTTGGAAGTTTTAGTAGCCTAAACAAGTTCAGAGCCCAAGTGTTTGTGGTTCGTTTGAGAGGTTACCAGTGGGAGATGAGGACCAGCAACAGCATTCGGGGCTGGCACCTTTATGTAGGAGCTATCACTGGACGTTTCCAATTTCGGTGTTGAGCTCTGGCCAGATTGAGCAGGAGAGGCTTTGTACGTTGGGAGTTTTAGTAGCCAAAAGAATTTCAGAGCCCAAGAGTTTGTGGTTCATTTGAGAGGTTACCAGTGGGAGATGAGGACCAGCAAGAGCTTTCAGGGCTGGCACCTTTAGTGTAGGAGCAATCGCTGGACGTTCGTAACTTCGGTGTTAAGCTCTGGCCAGATTGAGCAGGAGAGGCTGTGTACGTTGGAAGTTTTAGTAGCCTAAACAAGTTCAGAGCCCAAGTGTTTGTGGTTCGTTTGAGAGGTTACCAGTGGGAGATGAGGACCAGCAAGAGCTTTCAGGGCTGGCACCTTTAGTGTAGGAGCTATCGCTGGACGTTCGCAATTTCGGTGTAGGGCTCTGGCCAGATTGAGCAGGAGAGGCTGTGTACGTTGGAAGTTTTAGTAGCCTAAACAAGTTCAGAGCCCCAGTGTTTGTGGTTCGTTTGAGAGGTTACCAGTGGGAGATGAGGACCAGCAACAGCATTCGGGGCTGGCACCTTTAGTGTAGGAGCAATCGCTGGATGTTCGTAACTTCGGTGTTGAGCTCTGGCCAGATTGAGGAGGAGAGGCTGTGTACGTTGGAAGTTTTAGTAGCCTAAACAAGTTCAGAGCCCAAGTGTTTGTGGTTCGTTTGAGAGGTTACCAGTGGGAGATGAGGACCAGCAACAGCATTCGGGGCTGGCACCTTTATGTAGGAGCTATCACTGGACGTTTCCAATTTCGGTGTTGAGCTCTGGCCAGATTGAGCAGGAGAGGCTTTGTACGTTGGGAGTTTTAGTAGCCAAAAGAATTTCAGAGCCCAAGAGTTTGTGGTTCATTTGAGAGGTTACCAGTGGGAGATGAGGACCAGCAAGAGCTTTCAGGGCTGGCACCTTTAGTGTAGGAGCAATCGCTGGACGTTCGTAACTTCGGTGTTAAGCTCTGGCCAGATTGAGCAGGAGAGGCTGTGTACGTTGGAAGTTTTAGTAGCCTAAACAAGTTCAGAGCCCAAGTGTTTGTGGTTCGTTTGAGAGGTTACCAGTGGGAGATGAGGACCAGCAAGAGCTTTCAGGGCTGGCACCTTTAGTGTAGGAGCTATCGCTGGACGTTCGCAATTTCGGTGTAGGGCTCTGGCCAGATTGAGCAGGAGAGGCTGTGTACGTTGGAAGTTTTAGTAGCCTAAACAAGTTCAGAGCCCCAGTGTTTGTGGTTCGTTTGAGAGGTTACCAGTGGGAGATGAGGACCAGCAAGAGCTTTCAGGGCTGGCACCTTTAGTGTAGGAGCAATCGCTGGACATTTGCAATTTCGGTGTAGGGCTCTGGCGAGATTGAGCAGGAGAGGCTGTGTACATTGGAAGTTTTAGTAGCCAAAAGAATTTCAGAGCCCAAGTGTTTGTGGTTCGTTTGAGAGGTTACCAGTGGGAGATGAGGACCAGCAAGAGCTTTCAGGGCTGGCACCTTTAGTGTAGGAGCAATCGCTGGACGTTCGTAATTTCGGTGTTGAGCTCTGACATGAATTAGCAAAAGGAAGCGATGATACGTCTGCATCTTTGAGTGTCTAAACAAGTTCAGAGCCCAAGTGTTTGTGGTTCGTTTGAGAGGTTACCAGTGGGAGATGAGGACCAGCAAGAGCTTTCAGGGCTGGCACCTTTAGTGTAGGAGCAATCGCTGGACGTTCGTAACTTCGGTGTTGAGCTCTGGCCAGATTGAGCTGGAGAGGCTGTGTATGTTAGAAGTTTTAGTAGCCTAAACAAGTTCAGAGCCCAAGTGTTTGTGGTTCGTTTGAGAGGTTACCAGTGGGAGATGAGGACCAGCAAGAGCTTTCAGGGCTGGCACCTTTAGTGTAGGAGCTATCGCTGGACGTTCGCAATTTCGGTGTAGGGCTCTGGCCAGATTGAGCAGGAGAGGCTGTGTACGTTGGAAGTTTTAGTAGCCTAAACAATTTCAGAGCCCAAGAGTTTGTGGTTCGTTTGAGAGGTTACCAGTGGGAGATGAGGACCAGCAAGAGCTTTCAGGGCTGGCACCTTTAGTGTAGGAGCAATCGCTGGACGTTCGCAATTTCGGTGTAGGGCTCTGGCCAGATTGAGCAGGAGAGGCTGTGTACATTGGAAGTTTTAGTAGCCAAAAGAATTTCAGAGCCCAAGTGTTTGTGGTTCGTTTGAGAGGTTACCAGTGGGAGATGAGGACCAGCAAGAGCTTTCAGGGCTGGCACCTTTAGTGTAGGAGCAATCGCTGGACGTTCGTAATATCGGTGTTGAGCTCTGACATGAATTAGCAAAAGGAAGCGATGATACGTCTGCATCTTTGAGTGTCTAAACAAGTTCAGAGCCCAAGTGTTTGTGGTTCGTTTGAGAGGTTACCAGTGGGAGATGAGGACTAGCAAGCGCTTTCAGGGCTGGCGCCATTAGTGTAGGAGCAATCGCTGGACGTTCGCAATTTCGGTGTAGGGCTCTGGCCAGATTGAGCAGGAGAGGCTGTGTACGTTGGAAGTTTTAGTAGCCTAAACAATTTCAGAGCCCAAGAGTTTGTGGTTCGTTTGAGAGGTTACCAGTGGGAGATGAGGACCAGCAAGAGCTTTCAGGGCTGGCACCTTTAGTGTAGGAGCAATCGCTGGACGTTCGCAATTTCGGTGTAGGGCTCTGGCCAGATTGAGCAGGAGAGGCTGTGTACATTGGAAGTTTTAGTAGCCAAAAGAATTTCAGAGCCCAAGTGTTTGTGGTTCGTTTGAGAGGTTACCAGTGGGAGATGAGGACCAGCAAGAGCTTTCAGGGCTGGCACCTTTAGTGTAGGAGCAATCGCTGGACGTTCGTAATATCGGTGTTGAGCTCTGACATGAATTAGCAAAAGGAAGCGATGATACGTCTGCATCTTTGAGTGTCTAAACAAGTTCAGAGCCCAAGTGTTTGTGGTTCGTTTGAGAGGTTACCAGTGGGAGATGAGGACTAGCAAGAGCTTTCAGGGCTGGCGCCATTAGTGTAGGAGCAATCGCTGGACGTTCGCAATTTCGGTGTAGGGCTCTGGCCAGATTGAGCAGGAGAGGCTGTGTACGTTGGAAGTTTTAGTAGCCTAAACAATTTCAGTGCCCAAGTGTTTGTGGTTCGTTTGAGAGGTTACCAGTGGGAGATGAGGACCAGCAACAGCATTCGGGCTGGCACCTTTAGTGTAGGAGCAATCGCTGGACGTTCGCAATTTCGGTGTTGAGCTCTGGCCAGATTGAGCAGGAGAGGCTTTGTACGTTGGGAGTTTTAGTAGCCAAAAGAATTTCAGAGTCCAAGTGTTTGTGGTTCGTTTGAGAGGTTACCAGTGGGAGATGAGGACCAGCAAGAGCTTTCATGGCTGGCACCTTTAGTGTAGGAGCAATCGCTGGACGTTCGCAATTTCGGTGTAGGGCTCTGGCCAGATTGAGCAGGAGAGGCTGTGTACGTTGGAAGTTTTAGTAGCCTAAACAATTTCAGTGCCCAAGTGTTTGTGGTTCGTTTGAGAGGTTACCAGTGGGAGATGAGGACCAGCAACAGCATTCGGGGCTGGCACCTTTAGTGTAGGAGCAATCGCTGGACGTTCGCAATTTCGGTGTTGAGCTCTGGCCAGATTGAGCAGGAGAGGCTTTGTACGTTGGGAGTTTTAGTAGCCAAAAGAATTTCAGAGTCCAAGTGTTTGTGGTTCGTTTGAGAGGTTACCAGTGGGAGATGAGGACCAGCAAGAGCTTTCATGGCTGGCACCTTTAGTGTAGGAGCAATCGCTGGACGTTCGCAATTTCGGTGTAGGGCTCTGGCCAGATTGAGCAGGAGAGGCTGTGTACATTGGAAGTTTTAGTAGCCAAAAGAATTTCAGAGCCCAAGTGTTTGTGGTTCGTTTGAGAGGTTACCAGTGGGAGATGAGGACCAGCAAGAGCTTTCAGGGCTGGCACCTTTAGTGTAGGAGCAATCGCTGGACGTTCGTAATATCGGTGTTGAGCTCTGACATGAATTAGCAAAAGGAAGCGATGATACGTCTGCATCTTTGAGTGTCTAAACAAGTTCAGAGCCCAAGTGTTTGTGGTTCGTTTGAGAGGTTACCAGTGGGAGATGAGGACTAGCAAGAGCTTTCAGGGCTGGCGCCATTAGTGTAGGAGCAATCGCTGGACGTTCGCAATTTCGGTGTAGGGCTCTGGCCAGATTGAGCAGGAGAGGCTGTGTACGTTGGAAGTTTTAGTAGCCTAAACAATTTCAGTGCCCAAGTGTTTGTGGTTCGTTTGAGAGGTTACCAGTGGGAGATGAGGACCAGCAACAGCATTCGGGGCTGGCACCTTTAGTGTAGGAGCAATCGCTGGACGTTCGCAATTTCGGTGTTGAGCTCTGGCCAGATTGAGCAGGAGAGGCTTTGTACGTTGGGAGTTTTAGTAGCCAAAAGAATTCAGAGTCCAAGTGTTTGTGGTTCGTTTGAGAGGTTACCAGTGGGAGATGAGGACCAGCAAGAGCTTTCATGGCTGGCACCTTTAGTGTAGGAGCAATCGCTGGACGTTCGCAATTTCGGTGTAGGGCTCTGGCCAGATTGAGCAGGAGAGGCTGTGTACGTTGGAAGTTTTAGTAGCCTAAACAAGTTCAGAGCCCAAGTGTTTGTGGTTCGTTTGAGAGGTTACCAGTGGGAGATGAGGACCAGCAAGAGCTTTCAGGGCTGGCACCTTTAGTGTAGGAGCAATCGCTGGACGTTCGTAATATCGGTGTTGAGCTCTGACATGAATTAGCAAAAGGAAGCGATGATACGTCTGCATCTTTGAGTGTCTAAACAAGTTCAGAGCCCAAGTGTTTGTGGTTCGTTTTAGAGGTTACCAGTGGGAGATGAGGACTAGCAAGAGCTTTCAGGGCTGGCGCCATTAGTGTAGGAGCAATCGCTGGACGTTCGCAATTTCGGTGTAGGGCTCTGGCCAGATTGAGCAGGAGAGGCTGTGTACATTGGAAGTTTTAGTAGCCAAAAGAATTTCAGAGCCCAAGTGTTTGTGGTTCGTTTGAGAGGTTACCAGTGGAGATGAGGACCAGCAACAGCATTCGGGGCTGGCACCTTTAGTGTAGGAGCAATCGCTGGACGTTCGCAATTTCGGTGTTGAGCTCTGGCCAGATTGAGCAGGAGAGGCTTTGTACGTTGGGAGTTTTAGTAGCCAAAAGAATTTCAGAGTCCAAGTGTTTGTGGTTCGTTTGAGAGGTTACCAGTGGGAGATGAGGACCAGCAAGAGCTTTCATGGCTGGCACCTTTAGTGTAGGAGCAATCGCTGGACGTTCGCAATTTCGGTGTAGGGCTCTGGCCAGATTGAGCAGGAGAGGCTGTGTACGTTGGAAGTTTTAGTAGCCAAAAGAATTTCAGAGGCCAAGTGTTTGTGGTTCGTTTGAGAGGTTACCAGTGGGAGATGAGGACCAGCAAGAGCTTTCAGGGCTGGCACCTTTAGTGTAGGAGCAATCGCTGGACGTTCGTAATATCGGTGTGAGCTCTGACATGAATTAGCAAAAGGAAGCGATGATACGTCTGCATCTTTGAGTGTCTAAACAAGTTCAGAGCCCAAGTGTTTGTGGTTCGTTTGAGAGGTTACCAGTGGGAGATGAGGACTAGCAAGAGCTTTCAGGGCTGGCGCCATTAGTGTAGGAGCAATCGCTGGACGTTCGCAATTTCGGTGTAGGGCTCTGGCCAGATTGAGCAGGAGAGGCTGTGTACGTTGGAAGTTTTAGTAGCCTAAACAAATTCAGTGCCCAAGTGCTTGTGGTTCGTTTGAGAGGTTACCAGTGGGAGATAAGGACCAGCAACAGCATTCGGGGCTGGCACCTTTAGTGTAGGAGCAATCGCTGGACGTTCGTAACTTCGGTGTTGAGCTCTGGCCAGATTGAGCAGGAGAGGCTGTGTACGTTGGAAGTTTTAGGAGCCTAAACAAGTTCAGAGCCCAAGTGTTTGTGGTTCGTTTGAGAGGTTACCAGTGGGAGATGAGGACCAGCAAGAGCTTTCAGGGCTGGCACCTTTAGTGTAGGAGCAATCGCTGGACGTTCGCAATTTCGGTGTAGGGCTCTGGCCAGATTGAGCAGGAGAGGCTGTGTACGTTGGAAGTTTTAGTAGCCTAAACAAGTTCAGTGCCCAAGTGTTTGTGGTTCGTTTGAGAGGTTACCAGTGGGAGATGAGGACCAGCAAGAGCTTTCAGGGCTGGCACCTTTATGTAGGAGCTATCACTGGACGTTTCCAATTTCGGTGTTGAGCTCTGGCCAGATTGAGCAGGAGAGGCTGTGTACATTGGAAGTTTTAGTAGCGAAAAGAATTTCAGTGCCCAAGTGTTTGTGGTTCGTTTGAGAGGTTACCAGTGGGAGATGAGGACCAGCAACAGCATTCGGGGCTGGCACCTTTAGTGTAGGAGCAATCGCTGGACGTTCGCAATTTCGGTGTTGAGCTCTGGCCAGATTGAGCAGGAGAGGCTTTGTACGTTGGGAGTTTTAGTAGCCAAAAGAATTTCAGAGTCCAAGTGTTTGTGGTTCGTTTGAGAGGTTACCAGTGGGAGATGAGGACCAGCAAGAGCTTTCATGGCTGGCACCTTTAGTGTAGGAGCAATCGCTGGACGTTCGCAATTTCGGTGTAGGGCTCTGGCCAGATTGAGCAGGAGAGGCTGTGTACATTGGAAGTTTTAGTAGCCAAAAGAATTTCAGAGCCCAAGTGTTTGTGGTTCGTTTGAGAGGTTACCAGTGGGAGATGAGGACCAGCAAGAGCTTTCAGGGCTGGCACCTTTAGTGTAGGAGCAATCGCTGGACGTTCGTAATATCGGTGTTGAGCTCTGACATGAATTAGCAAAAGGAAGCGATGATACGTCTGCATCTTTGAGTGTCTAAACAAGTTCAGAGCCCAAGTGTTTGTGGTTCGTTTGAGAGGTTACCAGTGGGAGATGAGGACTAGCAAGAGCTTTCAGGGCTGGCGCCATTAGTGTAGGAGCAATCGCTGGACGTTCGCAATTTCGGTGTAGGGCTCTGGCCAGATTGAGCAGGAGAGGCTGTGTACGTTGGAAGTTTTACTAGCCTAAACAATTTCAGTGCCCAAGTGTTTGTGGTTCGTTTGAGAGGTTACCAGTGGGAGATGAGGACCAGCAACAGCATTCGGGGCTGGCACCTTTAGTGTAGGAGCAATCGCTGGACGTTCGCAATTTCGGTGTTGAGCTCTGGCCAGATTGAGCAGGAGAGGCTGTGTACGTTGGAAGTTTTAGTAGCCTAAACAAGTTCAGAGCCCAAGTGTTTGTGGTTCGTTTGAGAGGTTACCAGTGGGAGATGAGGACCAGCAAGAGCTTTCAGGGCTGGCAGCTTTAGTGTAGGAGCAATCGCTGGACGTTCGCAATTTCGGTGTAGGGCTCTGGCCAGATTGAGCAGGAGAGGCTGTGTACGTTGGAAGTTTTAGTAGCCTAAACAATTTCAGAGCCCAAGAGTTTGTGGTTCGTTTGAGAGGTTACCAGTGGGAGATGAGGACCAGCAACAGCATTCGGGGCTGGCACCTTTAGTGTAGGAGCAATCGCTGGACGTTCGTAACTTCGGTGTTGAGCTCTGGCCAGATTGAGGAGGAGAGGCTGTGTACGTTGGAAGTTTTAGTAGCCTAAACAAGTTCAGAGCCCAAGTGTTTGTGGTTCGTTTGAGAGGTTACCAGTGGGAGATGAGGACCAGCAACAGCATTCGGGGCTGGCACCTTTAGTGTAGGAGCAATCGCTGGACGTTCGTAACTTCGGTGTTGAGCTCTGGCCAGATTGAGCAGGAGAGGCTGTGTACGTTGGAAGTTTTAGGAGCCTAAACAAGTTCAGAGCCCAAGTGTTTGTGGTTCGTTTGAGAGGTTACCAGTGGGAGATGAGGACCAGCAAGAGCTTTCAGGGCTGGCACCTTTAGTGTAGGAGCAATCGCTGGACGTTCGCAATTTCGGTGTAGGGCTCTGGCCAGATTGAGCAGGAGAAGCTGTGTACGTTGGAAGTTTTAGTAGCCTAAACAAGTTCAGAGCCTAAGTGTTTGTGGTTCGTTTGAGAGGTTACCAGTGGGAGATGAGGACCAGCAAGAGCATTCGGGGCTGGCACCTTTATGTAGGAGCTATCACTGGACGTTTCCAATTTCGGTGTTGAGCTCTGGCCAGATTGAGCAGGAGAGGCTGTGTACATTGGAAGTTTTAGTAGCCAAAAGAATTTCAGAGCCCAAGTGTTTGTGGTTCGTTTGAGAGTTTACCAGTGGGAGATGAGGACCAGCAAGAGCTTTCAGGGCTGGCACCTTTAGTTTAGGAGCAATCGCTGGACGTTCGTAATATCGGTGTTGAGCTCTGACATGAATTAGCAAAAGGAAGCGATGATACGTCTGCATCTTTGAGTGTCTAAACAAGTTCAGAGCCCAAGTGTTTGTGGTTCGTTTGAGAGGTTACCAGTGGGAGATGAGGTCTAGCAAGAGCTTTCAGGGCTGGCGCCATTAGTGTAGGAGCAATCGCTGGACGTTCGCAATTTCGGTGTAGGGCTCTGGCCAGATTGAGCAGGAGAGGCTGTGTACGTTGGAAGTTTTAGTAGCCTAAACAATTTCAGTGCCCAAGTGTTTGTGGTTCGTTTGAGAGGTTACCAGTGGGAGATGAGGACGAGCAACAGCATTCGGAGCTGGCACCTTTAGTGTAGGAGCAATCGCTGGACGTTCGCAATTTCGGTGTTGAGCTCTGGCCAGATTGAGCAGGAGAGGCTTTGTACGTTGGGAGTTTTAGTAGCCAAAAGAATTTCAGAGTCCAAGAGTTTGTGGTTCGTTTGAGAGGTTACCAGTGGGAGATGAGGACCAGCAAGAGCTTTCAGGGCTGGCACCTTTAGTGTAGGAGCAATCGCTGGACTTTTGTAACTTCGGTGTTAAGCTCTGGCCAGATTGAGCAGGAGAGGCTGTGTACGTTGGAAGTTTTAGTAGCCTAAACAAGTTCAGAGCCCAAGAGTTTGTGGTTCGTTTGAGAGGTTACCAGTGGGAGATGAGGACCAGCAACAGCATTCGGGGCTGGCACCTTTAGTGTAGGAGCAATCGCTGGACGTTCGCAATTTCGGTGTTGAGCTCTGGCCAGATTGAGCAGGAGAGGCTTTGTACGTTGGGAGTTTTAGTAGCCAAAAGAATTTCAGAGTCCAAGAGTTTGTGGTTCGTTTGAGAGGTTACCAGTGGGAGATGAGGACCAGCAAGAGCTTTCAGGGCTGGCACCTTTAGTGTAGGAGCAATCGCTGGACGTTCGTAACTTCGGTGTTAAGCTCTGGCCAGATTGAGCAGGAGAGGCTGTGTACGTTGGAAGTTTTAGTAGCCTAAACAAGTTCAGAGCCCAAGTGTTTGTGGTTCGTTTGAGAGGTTACCAGTGGGAGATGAGGACCAGCAAGAGCTTTCAGGGCTGGCACCTTTAGTGTAGGAGCAATCGCTGGACGTTCGCAATTTCGGTGTAGGGCTCTGGCCAGATTGAGCAGGAGAGGCTGTGTACGTTGGAAGTTTTAGTAGCCTAAACAATTTCAGAGCCCAAGAGTTTGTGGTTCGTTTGAGAGGTTACCAGTGGGAGATGAGGACCAGCAACAGCATTCGGGGCTGGCACCTTTAGTGTAGGAGCAATCGCTGGACGTTCGTAACTTCGGTGTTGAGCTCTGGCCAGATTGAGCAGGAGAGGCTGTGTACGTTGGAAGTTTTAGTAGCCTAAACAAGTTCAGAGCCCAAGAGTTTGTGGTTCGTTTGAGAGGTTACCAGTGGGAGATGAGGACCAGCAAGAGCTTTCAGGGCTGGCACCTTTAGTGTAGGAGCAATCGCTGGACGTTTGCAATTTCGGTGTAGGGCTCTGGCCAGATTGAGCAGGAGAGGCTGTGTACGTTGGAAGTTTTAGTAGCCTAAACAATTTCAGAGCCCAAGAGTTTGTGGTTCGTTTGAGAGGTTACCAGTGGGAGATGAGGACCAGCAACAGCATTCGGGCTGGCACCTTTAGTGTAGGAGCAATCGCTGGACGTTCGTAACTTCGGTGTTGAGCTCTGGCCAGATTGAGCAGGAGAGGCTGTGTACGTTGGAAGTTTTAGTAGCCTAAACAAGTTCAGAGCCCAAGTGTTTGTGGTTCGTTTGAGAGGTTACCAGTGGGAGATGAGGACCAGCAAGAGCTTTCAGGGCTGGCACCTTTAGTGTAGGAGCAATCGCTGGACGTTCGCAATTTCGGTGTAGGGCTCTGGCCAGATTGAGCAGGAGAGGCTGTGTACATTGGAAGTTTTAGTAGCCAAAAGAATTTCAGAGCCCAAGTGTTTGTGGTTCGTTTGAGAGGTTACCAGTGGGAGATGAGGACCAGCAAGAGCTTTCAGGGCTGGCACCTTTAGTGTAGGAGCAATCGCTGGACGTTCGTAATATCGGTGTTGAGCTCTGACATGAATTAGCAAAAGGAAGCGATGATACGTCTGCATCTTTGAGTGTCTAAACAAGTTCAGAGCCCAAGTGTTTGTGGTTCGTTTGAGAGGTTACCAGTGGGAGATGAGGACTAGCAAGAGCTTTCAGGGCTGGCGCCATTAGTGTAGGAGCAATCGCTGGACGTTCGCAATTTCGGTGTAGGGCTCTGGCCAGATTGAGCAGGAGAGGCTGTGTACGTTGGAAGTTTTAGTAGCCTAAACAATTTCAGAGCCCAAGAGTTTGTGGTTCGTTTGAGAGGTTACCAGTGGGAGATGAGGACCAGCAAGAGCTTTCAGGGCTGGCACCTTTAGTGTAGGAGCAATCGCTGACGTTCGCAATTTCGGTGTAGGGCTCTGGCCAGATTGAGCAGGAGAGGCTGTGTACATTGGAAGTTTTAGTAGCCAAAAGAATTTCAGAGCCCAAGTGTTTGTGGTTCGTTTGAGAGGTTACCAGTGGGAGATGAGGACTAGCAAGAGCTTTCAGGGCTGGCGCCATTAGTGTAGGAGCAATCGCTGGACGTTCGCAATTTCGGTGTAGGTCTCTGGCCAGATTGAGCAGGAGAGGCTGTGTACGTTGGAAGTTTTAGTAGCCTAAACAATTTCAGTGCCCAAGTGTTTGTGGTTCGTTTGAGAGGTTACCAGTGGGAGATGAGGACCAGCAACAGCATTCGGGGCTGGCACCTTTAGTGTAGGAGCAATCGCTGGACGTTCGCAATTTCGGTGTTGAGCTCTGGCCAGATTGAGCAGGAGAGGCTTTGTACGTTGGGAGTTTTAGTAGCCAAAAGAATTTCAGAGTCCAAGTGTTTGTGGTTCGTTTGAGAGGTTACCAGTGGGAGATGAGGACCAGCAAGAGCTTTCATGGCTGGCACCTTTAGTGTAGGAGCAATCGCTGGACGTTCGCAATTTCGGTGTAGGGCTCTGGCCAGATTGAGCAGGAGAGGCTGTGTACGTTGGAAGTTTTAGTAGCCTAAACAAGTTCAGAGCCCAAGTGTTTGTGGTTCGTTTGAGAGGTTACCAGTGGGAGATGAGGACCAGCAAGAGCTTTCAGGGCTGGCACCTTTAGTGTAGGAGCAATCGCTGGACGTTCGTAATATCGGTGTTGAGCTCTGACATGAATTAGCAAAAGGAAGCGATGATACGTCTGCATCTTTGAGTGTCTAAACAAGTTCAGAGCCCAAGTGTTTGTGGTTCGTTTGAGAGGTTACCAGTGGGAGATGAGGACTAGCAAGAGCTTTCAGGGCTGGCGCCATTAGTGTAGGAGCAATCGCTGGACGTTCGCAATTTCGGTGTAGGGCTCTGGCCAGATTGAGCAGGAGAGGCTGTGTACGTTGGAAGTTTTAGTAGCCTAAACAATTTCAGTGCCCAAGTGTTTGTGGTTCGTTTGAGAGGTTACCAGTGGGAGATGAGGACCAGCAACAGCATTCGGGGCTGGCACCTTTAGTGTAGGAGCAATCGCTGGACGTTCGCAATTTCGGTGTTGAGCTCTGGCCAGATTGAGCAGGAGAGGCTTTGTACGTTGGGAGTTTTAGTAGCCAAAAGAATTTCAGAGTCCAAGTGTTTGTGGTTCGTTTGAGAGGTTACCAGTGGGAGATGAGGACCAGCAAGAGCTTTCATGGCTGGCACCTTTAGTGTAGGAGCAATCGCTGGACGTTCGCAATTTCGGTGTAGGGCTCTGGCAGATTGAGCAGGAGAGGCTGTGTACGTTGGAAGTTTTAGTAGCCAAAAGAATTTCAGAGCCCAAGTGTTTGTGGTTCGTTTGAGAGGTTACCAGTGGGAGATGAGGACCAGCAAGAGCTTTCAGGGCTGGCACCTTTAGTGTAGGAGCAATCGCTGGACGTTCGTAATATCGGTGTTGAGCTCTGACATGAATTAGCAAAAGGAAGCGATGATACGTCTGCATCTTTGAGTGTCTAAACAAGTTCAGAGCCCAAGTGTTTGTGGTTCGTTTGAGAGGTTACCAGTGGGAGATGAGGACTAGCAAGAGCTTTCAGGGCTGGCGCCATTAGTGTAGGAGCAATCGCTGGACGTTCGCAATTTCGGTGTAGGGCTCTGGCCAGATTGAGCAGGAGAGGCTGTGTACGTTGGAAGTTTTAGTAGCCTAAACAATTTCAGTGCCCAAGTGTTTGTGGTTCGTTTGAGAGGTTACCAGTGGGAGATAAGGACCAGCAACAGCATTCGGGGCTGGCACCTTTAGTGTAGGAGCAATCGCTGGACGTTCGTACTTCGGTGTTGAGCTCTGGCCAGATTGAGCAGGAGAGGCTGTGTACGTTGGAAGTTTTAGGAGCCTAAACAAGTTCAGAGCCCAAGTGTTTGTGGTTCGTTTGAGAGGTTACCAGTGGGAGATGAGGACCAGCAAGAGCTTTCAGGGCTGGCACCTTTAGTGTAGGAGCAATCGCTGGACGTTCGCAATTTCGGTGTAGGGCTCTGGCCAGATTGAGCAGGAGAGGCTGTGTACGTTGGAAGTTTTAGTAGCCTAAACAATTTCAGTGCCCAAGTGTTTGTGGTTCGTTTGAGAGGTTACCAGTGGGAGATGAGGACCAGCAAGAGCTTTCAGGGCTGGCACCTTTATGTAGGAGCTATCACTGGACGTTTCCAATTTCGGTGTTGAGCTCTGCCAGATTGAGCAGGAGAGGCTGTGTACATTGGAAGTTTTAGTAGCGAAAAGAATTTCAGTGCCCAAGTGTTTGTGGTTCGTTTGAGAGGTTACCAGTGGGAGATGAGGACCAGCAAGAGCTTTCATGGCTGGCACCTTTAGTGTAGGAGCAATCGCTGGACGTTCGCAATTTCGGTGTAGGGCTCTGGCCAGATTGAGCAGGAGAGGCTGTGTACATTGGAAGTTTTAGTAGCCAAAAGAATTTCAGAGCCCAAGTGTTTGTGGTTCGTTTGAGAGGTTACCAGTGGGAGATGAGGACCAGCAAGAGCTTTCAGGGCTGGCACCTTTAGTGTAGGAGCAATCGCTGGACGTTCGTAATATCGGTGTTGAGCTCTGACATGAATTAGCAAAAGGAAGCGATGATACGTCTGCATCTTTGAGTGTCTAAACAAGTTCAGAGCCCAAGTGTTTGTGGTTCGTTTGAGAGGTTACCAGTGGGAGATGAGGACTAGCAAAAGCTTTCAGGGCTGGCGCCATTAGTGTAGGAGCAATCGCTGGACGTCGCAATTTCGGTGTAGGGCTCTGGCCAGATTGAGCAGGAGAGGCTGTGTACGTTGGAAGTTTTACTAGCCTAAACAATTTCAGTGCCCAAGTGTTTGTGGTTCGTTTGAGAGGTTACCAGTGGGAGATGAGGACCAGCAACAGCATCGGGGCTGGCACTTTAGTGTAGGAGCAATCGCTGGACGTTCGCAATTTCGGTGTTGAGCTCTGGCCAGATTGAGCAGGAGAGGCTGTGTACGTTGGAAGTTTTAGTAGCCTAAACAAGTTCAGAGCCCAAGTGTTTGTGGTTCGTTTGAGAGGTTACCAGTGGGAGATGAGGACCAGCAAGAGCTTTCAGGGCTGGCAGCTTTAGTGTAGGAGCAATCGCTGGACGTTCGCAATTTCGGTGTAGGGCTCTGGCCAGATTGAGCAGGAGAGGCTGTGTACGTTGGAAGTTTTAGTAGCCTAAACAATTCAGAGCCCAAGAGTTTGTGGTTCGTTTGAGAGGTTACCAGTGGGAGATGAGGACCAGCACAGCATTCGGGGCTGGCACCTTTAGTGTAGGAGCAATCGCTGGACGTTCGTAACTTCGGTGTTGAGCTCTGGCCAGATTGAGGAGGAGAGGCTGTGTACGTTGGAAGTTTTAGTAGCCTAAACAAGTTCAGAGCCCAAGTGTTTGTGGTTCGTTTGAGAGGTTACCAGTGGGAGATGAGGACCAGCAACAGCATTCGGGGCTGGCACCTTTAGTGTAGGAGCAATCGCTGGACGTTCGTAACTTCGGTGTTGAGCTCTGGCCAGATTGAGCAGGAGAGGCTGTGTACGTTGGAAGTTTTAGGAGCCTAAACAAGTTCAGAGCCCAAGTGTTTGTGGTTCGTTTGAGAGGTTACCAGTGGGAGATGAGGACCAGCAAGAGCTTTCAGGGCTGGCACCTTTAGTGTAGGAGCAATCGCTGGACGTTCGCAATTTCGGTGTAGGGCTCTGGCCAGATTGAGCAGGAGAAGCTGTGTACGTTGGAAGTTTAGTAGCCTAAACAAGTTCAGAGCCTAAGTGTTTGTGGTTCGTTTGAGAGGTTACCAGTGGGAGATGAGGACCAGCAAGAGCATTCGGGGCTGGCACCTTTATGTAGGAGCTATCACTGGACGTTTCCAATTTCGGTGTTGAGCTCTGGCCAGATTGAGCAGGAGAGGCTGTGTACATTGGAAGTTTTAGTAGCCAAAAGAATTTCAGAGCCCAAGTGTTTGTGGTTCGTTTGAGAGTTTACCAGTGGGAGATGAGGACCAGCAAGAGCTTTCAGGGCTGGCACCTTTAGTTTAGGAGCAATCGCTGGACGTTCGTAATATCGGTGTTGAGCTCTGACATGAATTAGCAAAAGGAAGCGATGATACGTCTGCATCTTTGAGTGTCTAAACAATTTCAGAGCCCAAGTGTTTGTGGTTCGTTTGAGAGGTTACCAGTGGGAGATGAGGTCTAGCAAGAGCTTTCAGGGCTGGCGCCATTAGTGTAGGAGCAATCGCTGGACGTTCGCAATTTCGGTGTAGGGCTCTGGCCAGATTGAGCAGGAGAGGCTGTGTACGTTGGAAGTTTTAGTAGCCTAAACAATTTCAGTGCCCAAGTGTTTGTGGTTCGTTTGAGAGGTTACCAGTGGGAGATGAGGACGAGCAACAGCATTCGGAGCTGGCACCTTTAGTGTAGGAGCAATCGCTGGACGTTCGCAATTTCGGTGTTGAGCTCTGGCCAGATTGAGCAGGAGAGGCTTTGTACGTTGGGAGTTTAGTAGCCAAAAGAATTTCAGAGTCCAAGAGTTTGTGGTTCGTTTGAGAGGTTACCAGTGGGAGATGAGGACCAGCAAGAGCTTTCAGGGCTGGCACCTTTAGTGTAGGAGCAATCGCTGGACTTTCGTAACTTCGGTGTTAAGCTCTGGCCAGATTGAGCAGGAGAGGCTGTGTACGTTGGAAGTTTTAGTAGCCTAAACAATTTCAGAGCCAAGAGTTTGTGGTTCGTTTGAGAGGTTACCAGTGGGAGATGAGGACCAGCAACAGCATTCGGGGCTGGCACCTTTAGTGTAGGAGCAATCGCTGGACGTTCGCAATTTCGGTGTTGAGCTCTGGCCAGATTGAGCAGGAGAGGCTTTGTACGTTGGGAGTTTAGTAGCCAAAAGAATTTCAGAGTCCAAGAGTTTGTGGTTCGTTTGAGAGGTTACCAGTGGGAGATGAGGACCAGCAAGAGCTTTCAGGGCTGGCACCTTTAGTGTAGGAGCAATCGCTGGACGTTCGTAACTTCGGTGTTAAGCTCTGGCCAGATTGAGCAGGAGAGGCTGTGTACGTTGGAAGTTTTAGTAGCCTAAACAAGTTCAGAGCCCAAGTGTTTGTGGTTCGTTTGAGAGGTTACCAGTGGGAGATGAGGACCAGCAAGAGCTTTCAGGGCTGGCACCTTTAGTGTAGGAGCAATCGCTGGACGTTCGCAATTTCGGTGTAGGGCTCTGGCCAGATTGAGCAGGAGAGGCTGTGTACGTTGGAAGTTTTAGTAGCCTAAACAATTTCAGAGCCCAAGAGTTTGTGGTTCGTTTGAGAGGTTACCAGTGGGAGATGAGGACCAGCAACAGCATTCGGGGCTGGCACCTTTAGTGTAGGAGCAATCGCTGGACGTTCGTAACTTCGGTGTTAAGCTCTGGCCAGATTGAGCAGGAGAGGCTGTGTACGTTGGAAGTTTTAGTAGCCTAAACAAGTTCAGAGCCCAAGAGTTTGTGGTTCGTTTGAGAGGTTACCAGTGGGAGATGAGGACCAGCAAGAGCTTTCAGGGCTGGCACCTTTAGTGTAGGAGCAATCGCTGGACGTTTGCAATTTCGGTGTAGGGCTCTGGCCAGATTGAGCAGGAGAGGCTGTGTACGTTGGAAGTTTTAGTAGCCTAAACAATTTCAGAGCCAAGAGTTTGTGGTTCGTTTGAGAGGTTACCAGTGGGAGATGAGGACCAGCAACAGCATTCGGGGCTGGCACCTTTAGTGTAGGAGCAATCGCTGGACGTTCGTAACTTCGGTGTTGAGCTCTGGCCAGATTGAGCAGGAGAGGCTGTGTACGTTGGAAGTTTTAGTAGCCTAAACAAGTTCAGAGCCCAAGTGTTTGTGGTTCGTTTGAGAGGTTACCAGTGGGAGATGAGGACCAGCAAGAGCTTTCAGGGCTGGCACCTTTAGTGTAGGAGCAATCGCTGGACGTTCGCAATTTCGGTGTTGAGCTCTGGCCAGATTGAGCAGGAGAGGCTGTGTACGTTGGGAGTTTTACTAGCCTAAACAAGTTCAGAGCCCAAGTGTTTGTGGTTCGTTTGAGAGGTTACCAGTGGGAGATGAGGACCAGCAAGAGCTTTCAGGGCTGGCACCTTTAGTGTAGGAGCAATCGCTGGACGTTCGCAATTTCGGTGTAGGGCTCTGGCCAGATTGAGCAGGAGAGGCTGTGTACGTTGGAAGTTTTAGTAGCCTAAACAATTTCAGTGCCCAAGTGTTTGTGGTTCGTTTGAGAGGTTACCAGTGGGAGATGAGGACCAGCAAGAGCTTTCAGGGCTGGCACCTTTATGTAGGAGCTATCACTGGACGTTTCCAATTTCGGTGTTGAGCTCTGGCCAGATTGAGCAGGAGAGGCTGTGTACATTGGAAGTTTTAGTAGCGAAAAGAATTTCAGTGCCCAAGTGTTTGTGGTTCGTTTGAGAGGTTACCAGTGGGAGATGAGGACCAGCAACAGCATTCGGGGCTGGCACCTTTAGTGTAGGAGCAATCGCTGGACGTTCGCAATTTCGGTGTTGAGCTCTGGCCAG
The DNA here is from genome assembly GCF_030936135.1 of Gavia stellata. Taxonomy (NCBI): domain Eukaryota; kingdom Metazoa; phylum Chordata; class Aves; order Gaviiformes; family Gaviidae; genus Gavia; species Gavia stellata. Next base: position 1,846 of record NW_026776733.1, on the reverse strand, counting down.
ATTGAGCAGGAGAGGCTTTGTACGTTGGGAGTTTTAGTAGCCAAAAGAATTTCAGAGTCCAAGTGTTTGTGGTTCGTTTGAGAGGTTACCAGTGGGAGATGAGGACCAGCAAGAGCTTTCATGGCTGGCACCTTTAGTGTAGGAGCAATCGCTGGACGTTCGCAATTTCGGTGTAGGGCTCTGGCCAGATTGAGCAGGAGAGGCTGTGTACATTGGAAGTTTTAGTAGCCAAAAGAATTTCAGAGCCCAAGTGTTTGTGGTTCGTTTGAGAGGTTACCAGTGGGAGATGAGGACCAGCAAGAGCTTTCAGGGCTGGCACCTTTAGTGTAGGAGCAATCGCTGGACGTTCGTAATATCGGTGTTGAGCTCTGACATGAATTAGCAAAGGAAGCGATGATACGTCTGCATCTTTGAGTGTCTAAACAAGTTCAGAGCCCAAGTGTTTGTGGTTCGTTTGAGAGGTTACCAGTGGGAGATGAGGACTAGCAAGAGCTTTCAGGGCTGGCGCCATTAGTGTAGGAGCAATCGCTGGACGTTCGCAATTTCGGTGTAGGGCTCTGGCCAGATTGAGCAGGAGAGGCTGTGTACGTTGGAAGTTTTAGTAGCCTAAACAATTTCAGTGCCCAAGTGTTTGTGGTTCGTTTGAGAGGTTACCAGTGGGAGATGAGGACAGCAACAGCATTCGGGGCTGGCACCTTTAGTGTAGGAGCAATCGCTGGACGTTCGCAATTTCGGTGTTGAGCTCTGGCCAGATTGAGCAGGAGAGGCTGTGTACGTTGGAAGTTTTAGTAGCCTAAACAAGTTCAGAGCCCAAGTGTTTGTGGTTCGTTTGAGAGGTTACCAGTGGGAGATGAGGACCAGCAAGAGCTTTCAGGGCTGGCAGCTTTAGTGTAGGAGCAATCGCTGGACGTTCGCAATTTCGGTGTAGGGCTCTGGCCAGATTGAGCAGGAGAGGCTGTGTACGTTGGAAGTTTTAGTAGCCTAAACAATTCAGAGCCCAAGAGTTTGTGGTTCGTTTGAGAGGTTACCAGTGGGAGATGAGGACCAGCAACAGCATTCGGGCTGGCACCTTTAGTGTAGGAGCAATCGCTGGACGTTCGTAACTTCGGTGTTGAGCTCTGGCCAGATTGAGCAGGAGAGCTGTGTACGTTGGAAGTTTTAGTAGCCTAAACAAGTTCAGAGCCCAAGTGTTTGTGGTTCGTTTGAGAGGTTACCAGTGGGAGATGAGGACCAGCAACAGCATTCGGGGCTGGCACCTTTAGTGTAGGAGCAATCGCTGGACGTTCGTAACTTCGGTGTTGAGCTCTGGCCAGATTGAGCAGGAGAGGCTGTGTACGTTGGAAGTTTTAGGAGCCTAAACAAGTTCAGAGCCCAAGTGTTTGTGGTTCGTTTGAGAGGTTACCAGTGGGAGATGAGGACCAGCAAGAGCTTTCAGGGCTGGCACCTTTAGTGTAGGAGCAATCGCTGGACGTTCGCAATTTCGGTGTAGGGCTCTGGCCAGATTGAGCAGGAGAAGCTGTGTACGTTGGAAGTTTTAGTAGCCTAAACAAGTTCAGAGCCTAAGTGTTTGTGGTTCGTTTGAGAGGTTACCAGTGGGAGATGAGGACCAGCAACAGCATTCGGGGCTGGCACCTTTATGTAGGAGCTATCACTGGACGTTTCCAATTTCGGTGTTGAGCTCTGGCCAGATTGAGCAGGAGAGGCTGTGTACATTGGAAGTTTTAGTAGCCAAAAGAATTTCAGAGCCCAAGTGTTTGTGGTTCGTTTGAGAGTTTACCAGTGGGAGATGAGGACCAGCAAGAGCTTTCAGGGCTGGCACCTTTAGTTTAGGAGCAATCGCTGGACA